>NC_066551.1:14755626-14765626 GCF_024679095.1 Eriocheir sinensis
AGCTCCCCTGATCCACATGTTGGATTCTTTCACCGTATGCCCTTGTCTTCTCCTGCTCGTTCCTGTGGTGGGCGGCTTCCAGGGGCAGCTCACGGTGACAGGCAGCCATCGGGTCGAATATGCGGATGTCCATGAACGCCCGCTGTCCGCGCACCCAGAATCCGCGAGCACTTAATCAACCCGTGCCTCCTGTGAAGTATTGGCCGTCCTGTACCATAGGTGTTCGCCGTCCAAGGGAAGCAGTGCCGGCTCGGTAGTGACGTCTTGGCATACCTCCCCGAGCATGCTGACTGTCAGATCCCTCACTTCATCGTGTCGAATACAGACGGAGCCTCCTTTTTACATGTCATGGTGTGGGTGACATCATTTGGTGATCCACATGGACAGAGATCAGGCAGTCCTTCAATCGGCCAGCCATATCTCAGAGCAACGGCATCGACAAATTTTTGTTTGTTGAGGCTGAAGCCCTTTGCTCTGATTGGTAATGACGTTAGCCAGTTAGTGGCGCCTGCCTCCAGTGCTGTGTGTATTTTTCTACCCATTTCTGTGGACAGGTGGTGTGTAAGACGGTCCAGCTCGTCTTTTTGGGCCTGTTGCCTTTCTTCTGAGATTTTTCTTTTAATATCTCTTATTTCTGTTTGGTCTATCTCGCCCTCTGCCTCCTGAGCGATGATCCTGTTGATGAGTGACCTGGTAAGGCTGATGGAGTTTTGGTTCTCCTTATCTGCCAGCTTCTCAGGGTTGGTGATCCCCATCCCACCCAGTCTTGGGGGAGGTGCTAGCATATCCCTCTCCTCCTCCCCCAAAGCATGAGATTTCACCAGCGCCGGCAAGAATACATTCTTGACGGCATTTTCCAGTGGTCGGAGGAGTGGACTGATGCCGGGGATGGTGCGCATCAGGAACGTCCACCGATGTTGGATGCCGTGGGTGTACCCTGAATAGGCAGCGTGTGGCTCAGTCTTGGCAATGGCAGACAAAGCTTCTATTTCCTTCACCCATTAAGCTACTTTGTCTCCCACGTACTCCTTCTTATTATATACCTCTGTCCCGATCACTGCACCTAAGTTTCGTTGTCCGTCTTTTGTCACAATGACGCCACTTCCTCTAAAAGTTTCTGCGGCATGGTCATAATGTTCAGGTTTGACAATAACTACTACTACTACTACTACTAGAACTACTACTACTACTACTACTACTACTACTACTACCACCACCAACACCACCAATAATAATAATAATAATAATAATAATAATAATAATAATAATAATATAATAATAATAATAATAATAATAATAATAATAATAATAATAATAGTAGATAATAATTATAATAATAATAATAATAATAATAATAATAATAATAATAATAATAATAATAATAATAATAAAAATAACAACAACAACAACAACAACAACAACAACAACAACAACAACAACTACTACTACTACTACTATTACTATTATTATTATTATTATTATTATTATTATTATTATTATTATTATTATGATAATAATAATAATAATAATAATATTAATAATAATAATAATAATAATAATAATAATAATAATAATAATAAAAATTATGATACTACTACTACTACTAATAATAATAATGAGAATGCTGTTAATAGTAATAATGATAATAATAATAATAATAATAATAATAATAATAATAATAATAATAATAATAATAACAATAATAATAGTAATAATAATTATAATGATAATATAATAATGCTAATAATAATAATAATAATAATAATAATAATAATAATGATAATGATAATAATAATAATAATAATAATAATAATAATAATAATAATAATAATAATAATAAGAAGAAGAAGAAGAAGAAGAAAAATAATAGTAATAATAATAATAATAATAATAATAATAATAATAATAATAATAATAATAATAATAATAATAATAATAATAATAATAATGATGATGATGATAATAACAATGATGATGATGATAATGATAAAAATTATAATAATAATAATAATAATAATAATAATAATAATAATAATAATAATAATAATAATAATAATAATAATAATAATAACTACCACTACTACTACTACTGTTATTAAGATTCTTATGAACGATGTTTCCCGTGCCCTCTCTGGCCTCAAATCTCAGAAGGCTTATGGACCTGACGGAGTGCCTCCTATTGCTCTTGAAAAACTGTGCTTTCGTGCTGACACCCTTCCTCGTCATACTCTTTCGTCTCTGTCTATCAATATCTACCTTTCTTTCTTGCTGTAAGTACGCCCTCATACAGCCTATGCCTCAGAACGGTGACTGTTTCAATCCCTGAAACTACCACCCTATAGCTTTACTTTCTTGTCTATCTAAAGCTTTTGAATCAATCTTTAACCGGGAGATTCAAAAGCATGTTTCCACTTCTGACCTTCTCTCTGATCGCCAGTATGGGTTCTGCAAGGGGCATTCTACTGGTGATTTTCTTGCTCTCTTAACTGACTCTTGGTCATCCTCTCTTAGCCGTTTCGGTGAAACTTTTTCAGTTGCGCTAGACATATCGAAGCTTTCCATAGGGTCTGGCACAAGTCTTTGCTTCCTAAACTGCCCTCTTTCGGATTATATCCTTATCTCTGTTCCTTTATCTCCAATTTCCTTTCCGGCCGTTCTATCTATGCTGTGGTAGACGGTCCTTGTTCTTCCCCTAAACCTATCAACAGTGGTGTTCCACAGGGCTCTGTTCTCTCACCCACTCTCTTAATGTTATTCATCAATGATCTTTCTATAACAAATTGTCCTATCCACTCATACGATGGCGACTCCACTCTGCATTATTCAACTTCTTTCAACAGAAGAACCTCTCAACAGGAATTACAAGACTCCAGACTGGAGGCTGCAGAACGCTTAACCTCAGACCTTGCTATCATTTCCTATTGGGGTAAAAAGGAACCTTGTATCCTTCAATGCCTCAAAAACCCAATATCTCCATCTATCAACTCGACACAATCTTCCAAACACCTATCCCCTATTCTTCGACAACACTCAGCTGTCACCTTCTTCAACACTAAATATCCTCGGCCTATCCCTAGCTCAAAATCTGAGCTGGAAACTTCACATCTCCTCTCTTACTAAATCAGTTTCCTCGAGGTTGGGCGTTCTGTATCATCTCCGCCAGTTTTTCTCCCCCGCACAGATGCTTTCATATATACGGGCTTTGTCCGCCCTCTTATGAAGTATGCATCTCTCGTGTGTATGTGTGTGTGTGGGGGGGAGGGGGGGGGCGCTCGACTCACACAGCTGTTCTGGACAGTGTGGAGTCTAACGCCCGGATTTTCAGTGAATCTCTTTCCTCTTCGTCGAATCGTCGCTTAGACAGTGTGTTTCCGTTTCGACGTATGCTCAAACGCTCTCTTCTCTTCCCCCCTCGAAGCTGTCTTTCCGTGTAGTGTTGGTACTACTGCAAATCAAACAAACGTTGAAAACCAAAACATTAATGCAATTTAGGTACATTTCTATAATGGATTATATCGTGTGGCTAACATTTATGTAAATAGTGATTGATACAGTGACATACATTATATATAGCAGAAAATTTTATATTGATGCGTTGGTTGGCAGGAATGGCGACGTCTGTTTACAAGGCCGCTCGAGCCTAGGGTTGCCAACTGACATTTTTCATTATATTACCCTCTTTTAAATCACAAATACTATGCTGGATAAATTCTCTGTCGACATGTGTGACCAAATACGAAAGGTGGCCAGCACTGACGATATCTCCTTGGATGCTTTAAATAATTAACTACCCCCGAGTAATACTGCACTACAACCTGCACAATCAATCAATCAATCAATGATAAGTTATAGAATTTATATTTTTTATTGATCTTTATTAATAACGGCTATTTTAATTTATTATTATTACAAAAGAAATCTCTCTCTCTCTCTCTCTCTCTCTCTCTCTCTCTCTCTCTCTCTCTCTCTCTCTCTCTCTCTCTATCTCTCTCTCTCTCCTATCTCTCTCTCTCTCTCTCTCTCTCTCTCTCTCTCTCTCTCTCTCTCTCTCTCTCTCTCTCTCTCTCTCTCTCTCTCTCTCTCTCTCTCTCTCTCTCTCTCTCTCTCTCTCTCTCTCTCTCTCTCTCTCTCTCTCTCTCTCTCTCTCTCTCTCTCTCTCTCTCTCTCTCTCTCTCTCTCTCTCGCTCTCTCTCTCTCTCTCTCTCTCTCTCTCTCTCTCTATCTCTCTCTCTCTCTCTCTCTCTCTCTCTCTCTCTCTCTCTCTCTCTCTCTCTCTCTCTCTCTCTCTCTCAGAACACATTCGTCCCCTTCTGCGAGAAGCGAATTAACACTAATAAAAGCCCACCGTGGTTTAATAGCGAAATTAAACAATCAGTCAATGAGAGAAAATTGTTTTACAGGTTAAAGAAAGAACAAAGCACGCCCGAAAACATTAGACTTTATAATGATGCCAGGCGACGAGTAAAAAGACTAGTAGGTCAGGCAAAGCGTAGATATGAAGAAAATATTGCAGCCAACTGTAAAAATAATCCGAAATCTTTCTTTAGTTACATAAACAACAGAAAGGCGATCAAAAGTGGTATTGGACCTTTAACAAACAGCGACGGTGCACTAGTGACTGACAGCCAACACATTGCAAACCTCTTAAACAATTACTTTCCTCGGTGTTTAATACTAACAGTCTTCCTCTCGCTATCACCAACACCAGTACTATTGTAAATCTCGAGCATGCATTGCCTAATTTTGAAATAACAACCGATGAAGTCCTTAAAGGTCTCCATTCACTTAAAACAAATAAAAGTCCCGGACCCGACAAAGTATATCCTATACTGCTTAAAGAAACAAAGAGCGAAATACTCTCCTCCCTCACTACCGTATTCAATATGTCCTTGCGACAAGGCATCGTCCCTTCGGATTGGAAAAAGGCTAACGTGACACCGATTTTTAAGAAAGGAGACAAAAAAAATACCAGGTAACTACCGACCCATTAGTCTAACTTCAATTGTAGGTAAGCTACTCGAGAGCATAATTAGAGACAAAATTGTGAGTTACCTCGAAAGCCACTCATTAATTGGGGATTCACAACATGGCTTCCGTAACAAAAGATCCTGCCTGTCAAACCTACTGACCTTTTATAACGATCTCTTCTCAATTTATGACGTAACCAAATCAGTGGATGTAGTCTATCTTGATTTCCAGAAAGCGTTTGATAAAGTCCCACATCATAAATTACTTTATAAATTAAATCAAATAGGCATTGACGGTCAAGTAAACTAATGGATCGCGAATTGGTTGAGCAACAGACAACAAAGAGTTGTGATTGACGGATTTAACTCAGAGTGGGCGCCGGTCACTAGTGACGTCCCTCAAGGCTCGGTTCTTGGCCCAGTGCTCTTCATTATTTACATCAACGACGTGGATGTTGGACTCAATAATCGCATTAGTAAATTTGCAGACGACACAAAGATTGGTAACTCTTTTCTCACTGACGAAGACAGGCAAGGCCTCCAAGAGGATTTGCACAAAATTTCAGCTTGGTCGGATAAATGGGAGATGCCCTTTAACGTAGACAAGTGCCAGGTCCTTCAAGTTGGAACAAAAAATAAGAAGTTCGATTACGAAATACACGGCGTTAACTCACAAGCGTTCAATGCGTTAAGGACCTGGGGATTAAAATCGCGTCACACCTCAAATTCTCACATCAATGTATCGATGCAGCAAATAAAGCGAACAGAATGTTGAGCTTCATTAAAAGAAACTTTTTATTCAAGAATAAAGATGTGATACTTCCGCTCTACAATAGTTTAGTCAGACCCCACTTGGAATATGCGGTACAGTTTTGGTCTCCTCACTATGCAAAGGACATTGCTAAATTAGAAGGTGTTCAGCGTCGGGCAACAAAAATGATCCCTTCCTTGCGCAACAAATCCTACGAAGAAAGGCTTTCCACCCTTAACATGTTCTCTCTTGAGAAACGTCGCCTCCGAGGAAAATTGATCGAATGTTTTAAAATACTTAATGGTTTCACGAATGTAGATAGAACAAAATTGTTTATGATCGATAACACTTTGCGAACGAGGAACAATGGCATAAAACTCAAATGTAGACAAGTAAATTCAGACTGCACCAAATTTTTCTTCACCAACGTTGTAGTGCGAGAATGGAATAAGATCCCACCGTCAGTGGTCCAATGTAACACGATTGACTCCTTTAAAAACAAGCTCGACTGTCACTTCCTTGAACTTAATATTAACTAGAGTAGTAACTTCAATATTTTCTTCATATCTACGCTTTGCCTGACATACTAATCTTTTTACTCGTCGCCTGGCATCGTTATAAAGTCTAATGTTTTCCGGCGTGCTTTGCTCTTTCTTTAACCTGTAAAACAATTTTCTCTCCTTGACTGAGTGTTTAATTTCGCTATTAAACCAAGGTGGGCTTTTATTAATGTTAATTTGCTTCTCGCACAAGGGGACGAATGTGTTCTGCTAAGTGAGTAAGTGACTTTTAAAGCTTAGCCAGGTGCTATTCAGCTGCTCTTCGCGGAGAGAGAGAAATAGTTCGTTTCCTTCCCGCTCGCCGCTTCGCGCGCTGCATCAGACACTCCTCGTCACTGAACATACCGTTTGGTCCACGAAGCTCCTCGCGGGAAGGGGAAAGAGATAGACTAAGAATTCAAGGGTAAGGCTCTTCCTGTCATCAGCTCTCCTCCTCTTACTGACAGCCTTCTACCTCTTAAATTCCGCCGCCATGTTGCATCTCTTTCTATCTTCTATCGATATCTTCATGCTGACTGCTCTTCTGAACTTGCTAACTGCATGCCTCCCCCCTCCCGCGGCCCCGCTGCATACAACTTTCTACTCATGCTCATCCCTGTACTGTCCAAACTCCTTATGCAAGAGTTAACCAGCATCTCCATTCTTTCATCCCCTTCACTAGTAAACTCTGGAACAGTCTTCCTTCGTCTGTATTTCTTTCTGCCTATGAACTGACCTCTTTCAAAAAGTGTCTCAAGACACCTCTCCATCCGAAATTGACCTCTCTTTTGGGCACTCTATACTTATTACTATATGAGAGCAAGAGTTAGCGGGCTTTTTTTTTTTTTTACATCTTTTTTTTGTTGCCCTTGAGTTGCTCTGTGCTGTGAAAAATAAAAAATAAAAATACGCGCGCGCCGCTTGGTGCGCCAACGTTGCCCCGGTTACAAGTAATTGGCACAACTGTCCTCTCTTTAATATCTATTTTCTCTGCTACTACTACTTCTACTACCAGACGCAGGCCTCGAAAAGGGTTCCGATCGATCTGAGGTTAAGCAGAGCGCTTAGGGGCAAAAGCACTGTCTCTACCTGCCCGACCCAAGAATTGACGCACCCTGTCATTCACTTTTATTAGTGATCAGTAATACATTAACACAAAACATACTGTCATTTGTGCACTGCATAAAAGCTGGAAGCATAGTAGAATTCGATGGGAAAGCTGTTCTGGCCGAGGTCAGGTGAGAATAATGAGGTCAAATGAAGTCTGCATTCTCCAGCCATCCCGTGGTATTTTGATTTTTTAATTACAGGTGATTTGTTGGTGTTAGGCCGCTTTCGCATGAGGCCACCGGTGGCCGAAACTGCAGCCACCATCGACTCGTGAAGGTCCCTCACATGCCTGCCAGTCCCAAGAATGGCGTCAAACGAGAAGCTTCTTCTTTTTGCTTTGCTGGGCAAGAAAAGAGACGCCCTAAAAGGAGAAGAATGTATGTCCTTGATATTCTATTATCAAGGATGGACAGTGCTTTGCATGATAAACTTTACTGTGATTTATGTACCGAAAAGAAGAATTTTTAAAAATTTCTTCCGTATGCGTAAACCTTCGTTTGAAGAGCTTCTCGGCCTCATTGACATCGGCGACTGCACACACACACACACACACACACACACACACACACACACACACACACACACACACACACACACACACCACTCCGTAGCACAACTAGTTAGAGCGCTGTGCTGCCAGGCTTCACGGTCTGACAGGGCGGCGGTTCGAGCCCGCTCAGGCCGGATTCTTTTCGTTGACTTGGAGTGGTTACTGTCCTCCCTTGAGCAAGGGGGATGGGGTGTGTGGTGTGTAAGGTCCTGGCAGTACCGATAGATCGACGATAGAGAGCACTTGCTCATGTCGGGAGGATACCTGATGGCGATTACGAGTTCAACACGTGATTAGGCCGTGGTGAATCACACACACACACACACACCATAGTGCAATGGTTAGCATACTCGGCTCACCACCGAGAGATCCTGGGTTCGTTCCCCGGGCAGAGCGGAGAAAGATGAACATTCTCCTTACACCCGCGCCCCTGTCCACCCATCAGTGAATGGGTACTGATTTAGCCGGGGTCCTGTCCCGCTTTCAGGGTGGTGGTCTTGCAACTGCCGCGGCAGGAAGCTCAAAGGGCGTCAAGCGCATAGGGCCCTCAAATTTTGGCTGAAGCCAAACGACGAGCGCAAGCTTACAGCTCCAGTTACGTGAATAAACACACACACACACACACACACACACAGAGATAGATAGACAGATAGATAGATATTTATTGACCACAGCATTAAAATAGATAATACACACGGATAATACATATAGAATATAGCTGACACAATAACAATTTATAATAACTCCTAACTGTAGTCCAGCATCAACTGAATACAATGAATTTGTAATTACATATATAATTGAACACTGGTAACCCTCTCCTCCAAGTACATAGTTTATACAATTAATATAATCAATCACATCCTAAATATATAGCCGATCATCATAATCAATAATATACTGCCAAATATCATGAATGATCTTATATACAGTTCCTGGTGCTAAATGATCATCAAACAATTGTTCCAATGTTGAGAACTGATAGCCATCCCTTATATGTTGAGTTAAAGGACAATCCTGCACTACATGTCTCTCTGTCTGTACACAACCACATACACACAGCCTCTCGTTTATCTCCAAGCGTCCTCTGTTCCTCTGGTTCCATCTTCCTGTCTCACACGCCAGACTATGTCCACCTACACGAAATTGCGTAAATGATATTCTATGAAAACACACACACACACACACACCACACACACACACACACACACACACACACACACACACACACACACACACACACACACACAGCTATATATATATATATATATATATATATATATATATATATATATATATATATATATATATATTTATATATATATATATATATTATATTATATATAACCATGAACTTTATATTTCTGCCCGGAATCGTTCCAAATCTATTCTCCGACTAACCAAAAACTTTTTCATCAATAGAAAATGCCAAAACCTTGCTTTCTCTAACTCTTCCCGTAACTTCTGGCATCTAGCCAAAAACATCTCCTCCAACTTCACTTCTTCATCTTTCCCTCCACTCCTCAGTCCTGACGGCAACACTGCCGTCTCATCTATCTCTAAGGCTGAACTCTTCTCTCAAACTTTTTCTAAAAACTCCACTCTGGACGATTCTGGGCATATTCCTCCTACTCATCCCCCCTCTGACTCTTTTATGCTTGTTATAAAGATTCTTCAAAATGATGTTTTATATGCCCTCTCTGGCCTCAATCCTCAGAAGGCTTTTGAACCTGATGGAGTGCCTGCTATTGTCCTTAAAAACTGTGCTTCCGTGGTGTCACCCTGCCTGGTCAAACTCTCTCGCCTCTGCCTGTCAACATCTACTTTTCCTTCCTGCTGGAAGTATGCCTTCATACAGCCTGTGCCTACGAAGAGTGACCATTCCAGTCCCTCAAACTACCGTCCTTTAGCTTTACTTTCTTGTCTATCTAAAGTTTTTGAATCAATCCTTAACCGGAAGATTCAAAAGCACCTTCCCACTTCTGACCTTCTAACTGATCGCCAGTATGGGTCCCGCAAGGGGCGTTCTACTGGTGATCTCCTTGCCTTCCTAACTGACTCTCGGTCATCCTCTCATAGCCGT
>NC_066551.1:14770626-14825626 GCF_024679095.1 Eriocheir sinensis
CAGTGGACCCTGTCCTATGACCCTTAGTTCACCAGATGTAGATAACTATAAGGATCTTGGGGTCAAGGTGGATTCCTCCCTAAAGTTTCATTTGCATGTAAGAGAAATCACTGGCAAGGCTGGAGGCATTAGTTACAGCATTTTAGAGGGTACCCTTTGCAGATCTCCTGATTTCATGAAGACAGTTTTATCTCGCATATTCCCCCTATCTTGGACTTTGCCTCTGTGGTTTGGTTCACTGGTTATACAGGAGACATTAGGCTTTTAGAAAATGTTCAGAGGAGGTGGACCAAGAAAATTACCGGTTTCCATGATCTGCCATACAGTGAACGTCTCGCTAGATTGAGTCTTTATTCCATTAAAGGAAGATTAATTAGAGCTGATCTTATTATGGTGTTCAACATTCTGAAAGGGTTTTGTCCGAATCAAGGTCACCTCTTTGTTAGAAATTTCAACAGAGACATGAGAGGCCACTCCTTTAAGCTTTTTGTTCCTCGTTACAATACTGATGTTCGAGCTCGTTTCTTCTCTGTGCGGGTCATTAGCATTTGGAATAATTTACCAGAATCAGTTGTTGTGGTGAATTCTGTTAATGCTTTCAAACGGCATCTCCACACTTCTCTCGGTTATTCTTTTGGGTATCAGGTGAAATCGGCGCACGGACGAAATCTTGGCTTAGTGAACAGGAATGAACTCGGCGCACGGCGCACGAACTCGTCGCAATCGGCGGACGAACTCGGAGCAAAAACTTTGGACTCCCATATCTCAAAAAGTACTGGTGCAATCTTACTCAGATTTTTGACAGTAGGTAGACAGACATAAGTAAGCTAAGTAAGAGGTGCCTCCATACCTGAGTCGGCCTCCTCCTCGCTCTCCTGACAACAATGTATCCCAGACGTTTCCAAAGTGTTTCGGGAAGCACTTGAGAAACAACTTGGATACATTCAGCAAATAATTGAGAAACATTGAGAGAGAATGTGTGTAATTCACAACGGATTGATCAAGTGTTGGACTCGTAATCACCAGCAGGTACCCTCCCGACATGAGCAAGTGCACTTTAGCGTCGATCTGTGTGTGTGTGTGTGTGTGTGTGTGTGTGTGTGTGTGTGTGTGTGTGTGTGTGTGTGTGTGTGTGTGTGTGTTCCTGTGTGTGTGTGTGTGTGTGTGTGATTTTCAAGTCTTGATAGTAAAGTATAAACTATTTTTATATTCCAGTCAAATTTCATTTATATATTTATGGATGAGAGAGAGAGAGAGAGAGAGAGAGAGAGAGAGAGAGAGAGAGAGAGAGAGAGAGAGAGAGGGGCACACCCTGACCGCTGGGAGTGACGTCCCTAAGGGGTGCGGGGAGAAAGACATATCCCACACTTCTCTCACGGGGAAAAGGGATTGGGATTATAATTATCATTCATTCACATACTTCAATATCTAGCTAATTATAGGTGTGTGTGTGTGTGTGTGTGTGTGTGTGTGTGTGTGTGTGTGTGTGTGTGTGTGTGTGTGTGTGTGTGTGTGTGTGTGTGTGACTCTCTCTCTCTCTCTCTCTCTCTCTCTCTCTCTCTCTCTCTCTCTCTCTCTCTCTCTCTCTCTCTCTCTCTCTCTATATATATATATATATATATATATATATATATACACCCACACCCACAGACACCCCCCCACACCCGCATATACGCGCGCGCGAGTGCAGGACCGCCCACACCAGGAAAGTTTGTATGGTAACTCAGCTTTGACATTTCGAAGGTGTTAATGAGGCTCGTAAAAGGATCTCTGCCTGTCAGATTATAGCTGCGGGCTGATGTCTCTCTCGTAGGCATTGGCTGATGGGAGCTGGAATGGCTTTTCTGTGCCTGGTATCGATTCGTTGTATTTTGGGAGCCACCGTTCGTAATAGTTCTTCAAAATCAGTGGTTGACCTTCCAAGAAAATTATTAATTAATTAAACCCTGCTCCATTAACTCTCGGCTCCGCCAAAAGTAAGTCATTCTGTAATGCTCAACTTTCTATAAACTACCGCACCCATACGCGTTTCCTTGTCTTCTTGCTCTCCAGTGAGTGCAATAATAAGTAAAACACCGACCACGACCACCACCACCACACAGAGAGAGAGAGAGAGAGAGAGAGAGAGAGAGAGAGTTCCTATCCATAATGATCTCCCCTCCTCTTCCTCCTCCTCCGCCTTCCAACAACGAATCGATACCAGGCACAAAAAAACCATTCCAGCTCCCATCAGCCAATGCCTACGAGAGAGACATCAGCCCGCAGCTATAATCTGACAGGCAGAGATCCTTTTACGAGCCTCAATAACCCCTTCGAAATGTCAAAGCTGAGTTACCATACAAACTTTCCTGGTGTGGGCGGTCCTGCACTCGCGCGTGCGCGTATATGCGGGTGTGGGGGGGTGGCTGTGGGTGTGGGTGTGTGTATATATATATATATATATATATATATATAGAGAGAGAGAGAGAGAGAGAGAGAGAGAGAGAGAGAGAGAGAGAGAGAGAGAGACACACACACACACATACACACACACCTATAATTAGCTAGATATTGAAGTATGTGAATGAATGATAATTATAATCCCAATCCCTTTTCCCCGTGAGTGAAGTGTGGGATATGTCTTTCTCCCCATACCCCTTAGGGAGGTCACTCCCAGCGGTCAGGGTGTGCCCCCCTCCCTTCTCTCTCTCTCTCTCTCTCTCTCTCTCTCTCATCCATAAATATATAAATGAAATTTGACAGGAATATAAAAATAGTTTATACTTTACTATCAAGACTTGAAAATCGCACACACACACAGGAACACACACACACACACACACACACACACAGATCAACGCTAAAGTGAACTTGCTCATGTTGGGAGGTACCTGCAGGTGATTACGATACGAATCCAACACTTGATCAGTCCGTTGTGAATTACACACATTCTCTCAATGTTTCTCAATTATTTGCTGAATGTATCCAAGTGCTTCCCGAAACACTTTGGAAACGTCTGGGATACTTTGTTGTCAGGAGAGCGAGGAGGAGGCCGACTCAGGTATGGAGGCACCTCTTACTTAGCTTACTTATGTCTGTCTACATACTGTCAAAAATCTGAGTAAGATTGAATTAGTACTTTTTGAGATATGGGAGTCCAAAGTTTTTGCTCCGAGTTCGTCCGCCGATTGCGACGAGTTCGTGCGCCGTGCGCCGAGTTCATTCCTGTTCACTAAGCCAAGATTGGGCTATTTGGGCTTCAGATAACACGGCATGGCAGAGCACAGGCTTGGTGGTGTCTCCCAACTTATCAAAATACTTGCAAATTAATATTTTTTCTCCTACTTTTTCCTCTTATTCCACCTCCTTTACCTCATGCAGAGGGTGAGGAGGGAACGGGGATCCAGGAGAGCGAGGAGGAGGCCAACTCATATATGGAGGCACCTCTTACTTAGTTTACTTATGCTACATTAAAAAAATCTGAGTAAGATTGAACCAATGCTTTTTTGAGATATGGGAATCCAAAGTTTTTGCACCGAGTTCGTACGCCGACTGCGATGAGTTCGTGCTCCGAGTGCGATGAGTTCATGCTCCGAGTGTGACGAGTTCGTCCGTGCGCCGATTTCGACTGTATTCAAATTTTGTATGATTTTGATTGACTTTGGGTTGTTGAGTATCTCTTTAACTTGTAAACTTGTGTCCTGACTATATTGTCTCGGCACTTACTCAAGAGTATTATGGAAGTTGTTTGTGTGGTCTTGGTGATGCCACATTAGCCAACCATCAGAACATCTAAAGGACAATCTACTTGCTGTCTTGGTTAGAGGCGTCACCTGATTCTAGATGGGGTTCTCCCTATCTAGGTAAGAAATCTAGGTAAGAAACCATCAGAATCTCTAAACAATAATTACCTCAAGTAACATTCTTAAAGTCGCGTTACCTATATTACTTGGACAGGTGATGATCCTGTGTGCGATAATGGTGCCTTATAACACTGGGTGAATAAACTACTAATTTTACTCTGTGGTTTAAATGATCAATAATTAATTCTACTTTGAGGTATAATGAACCTACATAATTAATTAAAAGAGTGCCCATGAACGGCACGACAAAATGGTGGCAGCGGTGGGATGATTTACTTTGATGGTGTGAACAACAGGCTCGGGACGGGCTTCACTTGTTGAGAATTGGTGTCAGTAGAAATTAAATTAAATTGTCAACATGTCTGGAGACAAGGTAAAACTTGAGTCCTCAGAGGCAACAGGAGGACCCCAAGAGCCAGAAGTGAGGATTGTAGAATTTGAGAACAAATTGAAAGAGCTGGGGGGTATTATTATTGCACAGGGGGAAATTCTTAGCCAACTAGGTAATGAGACCCTTGTCAAGACAGAAGTAGGAAGCTCACCTCCACCCAAAACTATTTCTTCTAAGCCCAGGGACATACCCATCCTGCAGTTACATGAACTGGATGATTTAGAGGCTGCAGGGAAACTCAGTCTCTGACCTTGTCGAACAATGTACCACCGAGGATGGGGATAGAATGAAGGTGGCTAAAACAAGAGTTAGTTTAGATCTTGCCATGCTCATTCATAATCAGCAGGGGAAAAATAGTTGCCAGTCTTGGGAGGACCTGAAACAGTTCCTAAAAACCCAGTTTGCTGCTGAGGTGACTCCATCATGCACATGTCCAGTCAGGTCACTTAGGTCAAAAGAAAACCCTCACCACTGCAGAGTCTCTATTTTTCTGGTGTAATATGAAGACTGATGTATGTAATTATGTTAAAACCTGTTCCACTTGTCAACAACTGAAACATTCTGCAGGCTTACAGCAGCAGTGGCAAGAAATGCCAGCAGTAGATAAGCCTCTTGAAAGAGTCAGTATGGATGTAGTTGATATGGTAGCAGGTACACAAGGCTTTAGGTATGTATTGACTGTATTAGATCACTACAGTAGGTACACTAAATTATTTCCCCTGAAGACTAAGGCCACAGAGGGAGTATGTGAAGCTTTCTCGAGTTATATTGCAGACTTTGGAGCTCCTAAGGCTGTCCTGGTGGATAATGGTGGCGAGTTCAGTTCGGCCTCCTTCCAAAACCTCTGCCGCACTAACCATATCACCCTGTGCCACACCACCCCATATACCATCCCCAAGGAAACAGCATCAGCGAGCGCTACCACCGAACGCTCAAGTCTGTGTTGGCCACCCTATGTCAAGGACACCCTCTTCGGTGGCCAAGGTTGCTCCCAGCATGCCAGAAGGTACTGAACATGGCAGTGCACACCACTACGGGTGAGCAGCCGTACTTTGCCTTCTTCTCGCGTCGTCCGCCATGCCAGGTGAGTGTTCGTCTCCCGGAAATTGAAGGTACAGAGGAGGGTATAGCAGAAGCTCATGCTATCCTCAGGGGGAGACACCAGAAAATGGCAAGGAAGTTTCGGGCAGTAGCTAACCGTGGGCGCAGAAATCAAAAGGTCGGTGTGCGTTCTCTGGTGTGGGTGAAAAGAGAGGGTAGCCTACCTGGTACTTGTAATAAACTTAATCTGAAATGGTTGGGCCCTTACAGAGTGGTTGAAGTGATCAGGGATGGTTCTGCTTATGTACTTGAGAATGTTTTTGATGGACGAATACTGCAAAGAGCTGCAGAGAAGGTGAAACCTTATTGTGGTAGTGAGGAGTGGATCACCGCTCCCAGAGAGATAATAATCCCTGAAGAAACTGAACCTGAACCTTTACCGCCCCGAGTGCGTCGACCACCAAGGCGATATGTGGAGGAATGTTGTGTCCATAGTTCATAAACTTGTATCTGTGTTAGCTCAGGATTTTTACAATGGTACTACAATGTATGTTTTTTTAGGATTTTGGGTTGTACAAGGTGTTAGCCGGATATGTCGAGGGGGAGGGGTTGTTCATTGAGGGACACCTAGGCAGGATGGGTTAAGCTCCACCTCTCCCTTACCCTTCTGCTGGTATTACACATTCCAGCTTGGTGTGGCTGGTGTCTATTCGTGGGGGATGATTTGTAATTGGTTGGGAAGGAATGCAGTATAATGTGGATATTTAGCAGAGGGGGAACACCTCACTTGAGATCAGGTTTTAAGTTGTGCCGGCGTGGATGCTAGTAGGCACGTATGACAGATCCCCGTGTGCAGGACCTGGTAGTATCTCTTCATGAGGCGTCAAGCAGGCTCTCGGTTATATACCTATGGGTGCATTTCCTGCTGCGGAAACGGATGAGTTGTGTGATTAGGAAGTATGTCTGGGGGTTGAACGATTCTGTTTCTTTTCTGGATTTTTTGGGGGCGGATGTTGCGTGCTAAGCAGGACCCCTTGGTGCCGTTTCCTGTCTCTGAGAGAGGCGAGTTTGTCCCTGTTGCGGACGCTCATCCAACCTGTTACCCAAGAGGGATACTGGGACTGGCAGCTCAAGTCGAGGAGGGGAGTAGTAAGGTCCGTAAGGGACGCTTTTAGCAGAGTCTAGGCAGAGAAACTGTTCTCACGCAGTGGGCGGAGGCAGTATTTGGAGTACACCCTGTAGGAGCCGATGTTGTTAATGACTCCTGTTTGTGGAAGTTTCCACGTCCTTTGTGTTTACCTGCCTACCCTAGATGATATGAATATTGAATACTGTGTTGTATTGCAGTTGTTGCTAGCCTTGTACTCCCATGGTAGGTGTGTCACCAATCTCCTGTACTTAGTATTATTTCTTATATCTATGTTCTAGATTTACTTATGGGAAAAAATACCAAATCGAAGAGGAAGGTCGTGTAATGGCCTGAAATGTACTACAATTGTAATGGTATTTTTCCCCATGTAAATAGAGTTAACCTGGGGTGTTTGCGCAACCAGTTATATATGTATGTGGGTTCCTCATGAGAGAGAGAGAGAGAGAGAGAGAGAGAGAGAGAGAGAGAGAGAGAGAGAGAGAGAGAGAGAGAGAGAGAGAGAGAGAGAGAGAGAGAGAGAGAGAGAGAGAAGGGAAATAAGGAAGTACACAAGAGAAGGAGAAAAGAATGACAAGTATGGGAGAGAGAGAAAGAGAGAAGCTTGAGAGAGAAGGGAGAGAGAGCGAGAGAGAGCGAGAGGGAAGAGATGGGTGTTGAAGCAAAGAGGCCTGTTGTGCTCCCATATCTCTCCTACAATCTGTCGTGTCAACAAAATTCAGAGGTGTCAGGGGTCAAAACAGGGTATCGCCAAAAGTGGTCAATCTGCATTCTTTTAACTATTAAGAACGTAAATATTTATTATGGAAATTTAATACCAGTGACCTTTTATTGATATTGGACTCCTCAAGGATATATATATATATATATATATATATATATATATATATATATATATATATATATATATATATATATATATATATATATATATATATATGGCTGGGTATATATATTTATATATATATGCATGCATGTATAGATGTATGTATGTATGTATGTATGTATGTAAGCATGTATGTATGAACAGTCTTCGCCTGCACAACCTAGGCCATCTCAGCTAGCTTTGCTTTTCAAATTTGCTGATAGGTGACATCTGCCACTTCCCACCCGATGACAGCTGTTCTCCTGCTGTGTTTGGGTAAATCTCCTCAAAACGCGACTTAAAAGCTCCGCCCGCGTGACCTGCCCCATGCCCTCTCCTTCCCCTACTCATGGCTTCTCTCTCTCTCTCTCTCTCTCTCTCTCACACACACACACACACACACACACGGCCCGGTAGCTCAGAGGTAGATCATCTGGCTCACAACCTGAAGGACTGAGGTTCGATTCCCCGGCCGGGTGAAGATAAGTTGGGTTTATCTTCTTTCACGCGTAGCCCCTTTTCACCTTGCAGTGAGTAGGTACGCGACGTCATGCGAGGAGTTGTGACCTCGTTGTAGCGGTGCGTTGCGTGTGAGTGGTTTCAGTCCTACCCAAAGATTAGTACTACGAGCTCTGTGCTCTTCTGTAGGGGAACGGCTGGCTGTCTCGAGAGAGACCCACAGCAGACCAAGAGGTGGATTACACACACACACACACACACACACACATATATTTTGATAATGCTGAGCTTCAAGTTCAGATCTGGCCATGTTTAGTAATACGTAACATTCCATCCCTATCTGCTCTGAGAACCCTACTTAACTCTCAGGCAATTTTTTTATAGTGGCGCCATTTATTCTTGGCTCATGCTGCCCCCCGGAGCTCATTCCTGATTCACTTGGATGGTTTCTTCTAGAGTCCGGTTTGATGAGTGGTCTTAGGCACTCGGCGGTGACTGAAAAATCCCAGGCGGTAGCGTGGGGATTCAAACCCGCATCGTTCAGCATGAGGTGAATGCAGGGCCTGCACGCTAACCATTCAGCCACTGCCTACCATAGCTGGGCACAATTACAGAAAACCTTATTCCCGATAACCGATAACTGATAATGGAAAACCTTATCGGTGATAACCGATATTCGTTAACTGGAGACACAAATATAGGCAATAACTGATAACCGATACCCGATATAAATCCACAATTCCGATAGGCGAAAACGATATTATTGATATTTCAAATAAAAAACATAGATGACTTCAAAATTTCATTATCTGTATTTTAGAAAACTTACAAAACCTGAAAACCACACATTGACACATACCTATGGACAGTAATACTAGAAATGCCTGAACCGGTGTTGTGTTATTTGGTGTCTCCACCGTTAAAAGCTGGCGCTTTTGTTTACAAACACTGGTCTCTCGTGAACTGCGCATGCTCAGACCAGCAAGCGTAGACCTGTACAGTCTCACAAAGCTTTTTAACCGTAATTAAGAGTTGCTGGAAGGCTGAATCAGACATACAGTACCACTACCACCATCCACGCTGTTACTAGAACGACACTCTGTACGAGTTGTATTTATATGTACAGAGTGTCATTCTAAAAACAGCGAGAATGGTGGTATTGTTTGTCAGATTTAGCCTTCCAGCAACTCTTAATGTGTTAAAAAGCTTTGTGAGACTGTACAGGGCTTCGCTTACTGGTCTGAACTTGCGCAGTTCACGAGAGACTAGTGTTTGTAAACAAAAGCGCCAGCTTTTGACGATGGGACACCAAATAACACAACACCGGGTGCCTTCAATACCATGGCATGCTCACAAACGAATATGGAATATCAAATTTGAGGCAGTGAATAATAATTTTTTGGGCAAAGTTAAATGATTTTTCTCTTTGATATATTGATTTTTGAGTCTAACATAAAAAAATAACCTAGTGTTTTAATGATGATCTAAGTATGAAATGAAGAAGTTAAAAGTAGGAAAGGCCCCTGGAACTGATGGCATAACAGCAGAAATGTTGAAGTATGGAGGTGTAGTTGTGGAATGGATATTATGAATATGTAGCCTAGCATGGGAACAGGGTGAGGTGCCAGAGGATTGGAGAAAGGCTATTGTTGTGCCACTGTACAAAGGGAAAGGGAGCAGAGGTGATTGTAATAGTTACAGGGGAATAAGTATAACTCAATGTGGCAGGACAAGTGTGTGGAAGTGTTTTAAATGAGAAGATGAAGAAAATGACTGAGATGAACAAGGGGGCTTTAGGAAAGGGAGGGGTTGTGTAGACCAAATATTTGCACTCAAAATGTTAGTTGAAAAATACCTAGAGAAGGATAGGAAGCTGTTTGTTGCTTTCATGGACCTGGAGAAGGCATATGACAGGGTTGACAGGAAGGGGTTGTGGGATGTTCTAAGGATATATGGTGTGGGAGGGTGTTTGCTGGAGGGAATCTGATTCTTCTATAAGGATGCGAGTGCCTTTGTATGCGTGAATGGCGAGTTGAGTGAGACTTTCCGTGTTGGTGTGGGTGTGAGACAGGGGTGTGTGATGTCACCATGGCTTTTTAATGTGTACATGGATGGTTGTATGAGAGAAATGAAAGCCAGAGTGGGGGAGCTTGGTTCAAGGCTGAAAGTGAGAGGTACTGAGGAGTCATTGGTTGTGGGCCTGTTTGCAGATAATACAGTGTTGTTGGCAGAGAATGAGGGGATGCTGCAGAGGATAATGGATGAGTTTGACAGGGTGTGTAAGAGGAGAAAGCTGCGAGTGAATGCTGGAAAGAGTAAGGCCATGGTATTTGAGAGGACAAGAGAGCAGGTCACTGATTTTACAAAGCCTTACAGAGTTAGAGCAGAGGGTACAACAAAGTGTAGGATAAGGTTAGGAGAGGAGAGAATGAAGGAGATGACTGAGTTTAAATATTTAGGGACAGTTTCATGTAAGCATGGCAGTATGGAAGGTGAGGTGAGGGAAAGAGCAATGAAGGGCAGACAGGTGGTGGGTGCATTGGAGAGTTATGAAAGGAAGAAGTGTGAGCATGGAGGTAAAGAGGGGAATAAGGAACAGTATTATCCTGCCAACTTTCGCATATGCATCAGAGACATGGACATGGAATGCAGCACAGCAATCGAGAATATGTGCAGTGGAAATGAGTTATATAAGAGGTGCATGTGGTGCGCAGTGGCAGTATCGTAACCAATGAGGTTCATCCGAGGTGCGTTTTGGCTGCCTATGCGTAGAGCTCCCTTGTTTAGGGTATTGGGAAAGGAGCAATACAGCTACCTTCTGACTGGGAAGGTAGCCTACCCCATCCTCACCTTCACGTGGTGCGCACTGTTAGTATACCCTGCAGGGTAGAACCAACGGGGAGGGGGGCAGTGACCATCAGCTGCTTTGTTTTAATCCTTTTAGCCTTGACAAGGAGCAAGTCTCCATAACACCACATTGGACTGGCCACCAATGATACTTTTATAGAGTTTTTAGAGGCAGGAGCAATGGCCAGAGGGCAGCAGAAAAGAAAGGAATGTATGAGACTGGTGTCTATTAATGTGAATGGTTTAGGTGGTGAGGAAAAGAGGAAAGTGATGATTGAAAATTTTGTAAATGGTAGAGTGGATGTGTTGGGAGTAAGTGAAACACATATTCGAGGAACTGGTGTGAGTGATGGTAGAGAGGGTACGTGGGAGGGTGTGCCTGTGGGGGTTGTATGGACGGGGATGGATGAGAAGTATAGAGGCAGGAGTAAGGAAGGATTGTGATGTCTGAAAGAGTGTGGAATGGTGTGACTGATTATGGTTGGAAGGGATCAAGAATTGTGTGGGTGAAAGGAAAAGTAGGTTTAGTAAAGTATGCATGAGTGTGTATTTATGCACCAGTAAATGTGAAAAGTAAAAAAGGACTGAGAGAAAGGGAAGCTTTTTGGGAGGAAGTGAATGCATGTTTGAAGAGTTTTGAGAAAGGAAACTTATTATGATGGGAGATATGAATGCTAAAGTGGGTGATGAATGTGTGATGGATGTGGTGGGAAAATGGGGGATACCT
Source organism: Eriocheir sinensis (assembly GCF_024679095.1). Lineage (NCBI taxonomy): Eukaryota > Metazoa > Arthropoda > Malacostraca > Decapoda > Varunidae > Eriocheir > Eriocheir sinensis. The sequence continues at coordinate 14,781,946 of NC_066551.1, forward strand.
GGGAAGAATGAAAATGGAGAGTGCCTGGTGGATGTCTGTGCTGAGAGGGGAATGTTCCTAGCAAACACCTTCTTTCAGCACAAGAATATCCACCGATACACATGGAGGAGGGAAGAAGATAATGAGCAAAAAGGATTGATTGATTATGTGGCAGTAGATGAAAGGCTTAGTAAAGAAATTTGTGACGTAAAGGTAGTAAGAGGAATGTTCGATGGATCTGACCATCTTGCAGTGCTGGCAAAGTTAAAGATGAAAGAAAAGTGGGTGTTTGAAAAGAAAGGTGAAGTAAAAAAGGAAATACTGAAGATAGAAAAGTTACAGGAAAAAGATATAAAAGATGAGTATAACCATGAAATGGCAAAGGCCATAAGTGAAAAATGGGAAAGTGTAAAAGATAATACAAATATTGAAAAAGGTTTTGGAACATGTAAAGAAATAATGGTAACTACAACAAAAAAAGTGTTAGGGATGAAAGTGGTGAGAGATGGAAAAAGAAAAGGAAATTCATGGTGGACAGAAGAGATAAGGAGGAGAGTAAAAGAGAAAAGGGAACTTTTTAAGAAAACTCAAGAAAGAAATGTGTCTGAACAAGTAAAAAGGGAAAGGAAAAAGAAATATAGAGAATGAAAAATGAAATTAAAACAAGCAATAAAAGAAAGTAAGAAGAGAGTTGATGAAGACTTTGGAAAAAGACTAAGTGAAAAATATAAAGGGAACAGGAAATCATATTGGAAAGAAGTAAAAAACGACAGAAATGCAGAAAATATCTCCTCAAGTAAAATAAATGAAGTTATGGATGAGAATGGAAAGATTTTGAAAGATGGGGAAGCTGTGAAAGAGAGATGGAGAGAATATTTCAAAAACTTAATGAATTTTGAGGATGGACGTCCAGCAGCTGTAACAGCAACAGTTTTGAGTAGAGGTAGAGGAGGAGTTTATAAAGAAAGAAGTATAACATATGAAGAAGTAAATCAGGCAATAAAAAGATTAAAAAATGGAGAGGCAACAGGAATTGATGGAATCACAGCAGAAATGTTGAAGTGTGGAGGAGATGTAGTTGTTAAATGGATGGTCAAGATATGTGAAGTAGCATGGGAGGGGGGGAATTGGTGTCAGCAGACTGGACGAAAGCCATCATTGTCCCAGTTTACAAGGGGAAGGGTAGGAGAGGGGAATGTGGGAGCTATAGAGGTATAAGTCTCCTGAGTATACCTGGAAAGGTATATGGAAAAGTCATAATAGAGAGGGTGCAAAGACTTACAGAAGAGAAAATCAGTGAAGAACAAGGAGGCTTCAGGAAGGGAAGGGGATGTGTGCATCAGATATTTGCCTTCAGGATGGTAGTAGAAAAAATAATAGCAAAAGGAGAGAAAATATACGCTGCCTTCATGGATTTGGAAAAAGCTTATGACAGAGTCGATTGGATTGCATTGTGGGATGTTTTAAAGATTTAAGGTGTGGGAGGAAAACTGTTTAGTGCAATAAAGTCTTTCTATGAGGATGCATCTGCATGTGTCAAAATTACTGGAGAAACAGGTGAACATTTTGAGATAAAAGTGGGCTTAAGACAAGGGTGCATCATGTCATCATGGTTATTCAATATTTATATGGATGGTGTCATTAGAGAAATGAAGGGCAAAGTTGGAGAAGTTGGAATAAGACTATTCGATGAGGGAAGGAAGTGGATACTGAATTCGATACTGTTTGCTGATGACAAAGTGCTCATTGCAGAAAATGAAAGTGACCTACAAAATTTGGTCAGTGTTTTTGATAGTGTCTGTAATAGGAGAAAGCTGAAAGTAAATGTCAACAAAAGTCAAGTGATGGTTTGTGAGCGAAGTAGAAGTGAGGTTGTAGATTTGGCATGCCCATTTAGGGTGGGAATTGAATGTGAAAAAGAATGCAAAATAATTTTGAATGGTGAAGAAATGGAGGAAGTCAATGAGTTTAAGTACCTTGGATCAGTTATGTGTAAGCATGGTGGTATGGAGGGAGAGATAAGAGAAAGGGCATTGCGAGGAAGAAGGGTGGTAGGGTCTTTGGGACGAATCATGAATGGCAGAAGTGTGAGCATGGAGGTAAAGAGGGATTTGAAAAATACAATAATAGTACCAACCCTCACATATGCAAGTGAAACGTGGGCCTGGAATGAAAGTCAGAGGTTTAGAGTGCAGGTAGTGGAAATGAGTTATTTGAGGAGTGTTTGTGGTGTGAGTAGAATGGATGGAATGAGTAATGAAAGTGTGTACGAGCATTTTGGAATGTATCACAGGGGTGAAGGGAAGAAGTGTGGAGTGGTGGAAGAAGTGAAGCGACAGACCTTAAAGTGGTTTGGCCACATGGAGTGAATGGAGGAGAGTAAGATGACCAGAAGGGTGTAAGTGAGTGAGATAGAGGGAGGGAATGCTAGAGGATGACCTCCAGTGAAATGGAGGGATAGGGTGCAAGAGTATGTTGGGGAGAGGGGGGAAAGATCTTTGAGAAGCTTTGAGCAGGCAAGGAGGGAGTGTCTGGATAGAGAAAGTTGGAAGCTCTTCTGCTGTGGCCATCCCCTGGTGGGAGCTCCTAGGAGCAGGCGTCGATGAAATGATGATGATGATGCATGTGGTGTTTCAAGTTGGGATGGAGAAAGTAATGAAAGCGTGTACGAGCTGTTTGGTATGGGTGTGACAGCGAAAGGAGTGGATTGTGGAGTGATGGAGTAGGTGAAGATTGGTGCGCTGAGATGGTTTGGACATGTGATGAGAATGGGGGAGAATGAATTTGTGAAGAGAGTGTATGTGGGAAAGATTGAGGAAGGGGGAATGGGAAGACCACCTGTGATCAAAAGGGTAAGTAAGTATTGAAGTGAGAGATTTGGAAGTAGCAAGGTTGAATGTGCTGAGAGGGAGTGCCAGAACAGGGAAAGATGGAGACACTTTTGCCGTGGCCACCCCCTGGAGGGAAGTTCCTGTAAGGGAGCAAGGCGACGGAGATATAGATAGATAGAAGGGAGGAGAGACTTATTTACAGTTTTACATAATTGTATTTAATTAGAATCCTATAATTTCCAATTTGATTTCATAATCTGTAAGATCTAAAAAATCAACCATAAAAATCAGTGAATCCAGAGCAATTCCATAATAAATAAATAAAAAAATAAATCAACACAGAAATTATTGTACTTGTAACTAAAATATATGTATTCTGTTCAATAAGTTAGAATGTGAACTGACAGAAAATCTCACTCTCTATACACCAGAACAACACAAACCAGTCATCATGAAGTTGAAATTTAAAACCAGAATCCAAACTGAAATCCTAACACAAATAACCTATAACATGAACTAATAACATCAACAACTGATCATCTAACTACTGCGTGAAGAAGCTAACTAAAAACCTCAATTTATACACACAAATACAGCATAACATAAACCAATCTATCCTGAAGCTAAAATTCAAAACAGTCTGAACTTAAATAACATCAACTTCTAACACAAATGACAAATCAACATCTCATTACCTAACTCAATTCTAATCCAAACGAATCGATCTTATGAAGCAAAACTAAAACAATCTAAACTGAAATAACAACACTAACAAACACTAACATGAACTAACAACACACAAATGATCACCTAACTACCGCGAGGAGATGCCAAACTTGTTATTCCACTCCTCGTACATGTGAAGGTCCTTGTCCGACACACTGGCCTTGATGCAGCTCAGGGCCTTCACAAAGTCATCCACCGTTATCGGCCGAACCTGAGGAAGAATAAACAGGAAGGTGACCAGAACAGCAGAATAAGAAGAACCACCAACACCATCATCAACACCTTTATCCTCATCATCGTGACATCGTCCATACCTAAGCAAGTTCTGCACTAATAATAAAGTAGGTTTTAACATTTATCATCATCATTAGTTTCAATGCCTCTGTTATTTCCACTCCTTATCCTCCCATATCATCATCATCTTCTGTTCAATGTCAGGTATTCCTGTAATCTCTTATGACTTCAACCTCCTCACTCAGCACTGTATTCACCTCCTTCAATCCAATGATATTCACAACAATCTGAATATGTTGTGAGGGTGCCATAGCTCATCTACCCTCTTCAGAAAACAAGAAGGAGCAGGAAAGATTGGTTTTGCTGTGCAGTAATTACAGGAGCAGCACCAGCAGGCTTATTTTTGTTTCTTTTTTTCATTCAGCTGCCTTCTTTCCTGTACAATACATAATAAGTAAATGCTCAATGTCACTAACCTGTTCAACTGAGATATGATGGATGTCGTCGAAGCTGATGGAGCGGATGGGCCCAAGAGCAGCTTCCCGGCAGAGGTTGGCCATGTCAGCGCCGGAGTAGCCTTCCGTCATCCTGCACACACGCTGGATGTCGCCCAGCTCCAGCGTGTGGCTCTGCTTCACCATCAGCTTCTCAATGATTTGCTGCCGAGCCTGGAATAGAAGGGGTTTTGTTAATAAAAAAAAAATAAAAAATAAATAAAAATAAAGTTTGCTAACCATTGCTCCTGCAAAAGCAAATTGAATTGAATGGCCAAAAGAGAAGGTCAGTTTCGGATGGAGAAGTGTTTTGATGCTTCCCTCTTGAAAGGTATCAAACAAGAGGAATAATAAATAGAACATAACCTTTTCTATTATACAAAACACCAATAAGAGTACATGCTGAGATGACAGTATAGAAAAATCAACTCATAGTTTACCAGGGGGAATACACAATTACTAATTTCAAATGACAAATATCCATAAGAAAAAAGTAGACAAAAAATCTAAGTTCCCTTTAATATGAAAAACAATGTAGACTTTTTTATTTGATAAAGATATGTAAATCAGCAAATTGAAAGCTAATATTCATCAGGAAAAATAACATGTATGGATACTATTGATATATGTGCCAGAGTTAATTACTGTCATAGCAGAGCTACATATTTACCTGTTCATCAGGCAAGGGGATGTAGAGTTTCTTGACAAGCCGTCTTCGCGCAGCTTCATCTAGTTCTTGGGGTCGGTTGGTTGCCCCGACAACCAACAGCCTCTCCTCATTCTCGGTGGTGGCGCCATCCTGGAGAAAATAAAGATACTATAGTTAAATGTGCATATATGAACACAAGGGTTCCAGCATGACCTCTACTGGTATCACAGAGAATGGTGGAATCAGCTATTCTATGAACTGTAATTAAACTCTTATATTCTTATCGATACATGAGTAGTATCAACATGACATTCACCAGTTGTATGAGGAATTCTGTTTTGATGCGCCTGGAGCTCTCGTGGTCTGAGTCTGAGCGCTGCGTGAGAAGGGAGTCAATCTCATCGATGAAGATGACAGCCGGCTGGTGGCACCTGCAACATGAAGCATCAGATACAGGTCCACACCAAACAACATGAACTTCACAAGAACCTTCAAAATAAAATGGGTTTGTCTGTTGAACTACTACCACTAAGTAATGTTTTCATGTGTGCAAACTATACATGCTGACAGTGAGGATGAAAACAATACAAGCTGATCAATGAAGAAGAAAGAAATTGTTTTGTTACATAGAAATGGAGTACACTAACACCAGAAAGAGAGAGATGGAGAATATTGGTAAAGAACTAGTAATGGCTGAATAGAATAGGATTGGAGCAAAGTTTTATTAGATTAGATTGTACAGTTTTATTAGTAACACCAGAGAGAGAGATGGGGATGTTGGTAAAGGACTAGTAATGACTGAAGAGGATGATGATTCTTAAGAAGATGAAGCTGCTGAGTGACTTGCCTGGCCACAGCGAACATTGCTCGCACCATCTTCTCTCCCTCGCCCACCCACTTGGAGGTGAGGGAAGAGGCACTGATGCTGAAGAATGTCGACCCACTCTGAGAGGCGATACATTTACCTGTAATTAAAGAAGTATATATCCCTCTGAAAAGCTACAGCCAGCAATATTATCATGAGGGAGAGAGTAAGATCAAATAAACATAGACAAAAGAGAAACCAGGAGGGCAGAGTGCCGAGGATGGTGAGGGAAATGGAGGTACCCAGAAGGAGACCACCAGTTGGAATACCAAGAACACAGAGAGGAACGATGACACAAGACTTGGAAGAGTTGGAAATAGAGGAAGGATTAGCACTGGGCCGAGGAAGATGGAGGGTCATTGCAAGTCCGACCCCAAGAATGGGAGTTGATAGACTATAAACAAAAAAGAAGAAAAGAGAAACCAAACAACAAACAAAATCTCTTCACCAAACAAAACATTTCTACACACTATTTCTCAACCTTTTTTTTTTTTTTCCAGCACAGAGAGCAACTCAAGGGCAACAAAAAGATGTAAAAAAAAAAGCACGCTAACTGTTGCTCTCAAATAGTGATAAATATAGAGTGGGCAAAAGAGAGGTCAATTTCAGATGGAGAGGTGTCTTGATACACTCTTCTTGAAAGAGGTCAAGTCATAGGCAGGAGGAAATACAGACAAAGGAAGACTGTTCCAGAGTTTACCAGTGAAGGGGATGAAAAAATGGAGATCCTGGTTAACTCTTGCATAAGGGGTTTGGACAGTATAGGGATGAGCATGAGTAGAAAGTCGTGTGCAGCGGGGCTGCGGGAGGGGGGGAGGCATGCAGTTAGCAAGTTCAGAAGAGCAGTCAGCATGAAAATATCGATAGAAGATAGAAAGAGATGCAACATGGCGGCGAAATTTAAAAGGTAGAAGGCTGTCAGTAAGAGGATGAGAGCAGATGAGACGAAGAGCCTTAGCCTCCACTCTGTCCAGAAGAGCTGTGTGAGTGGAGCCCCCCCGACACGTGAGATGCATACTCCATATGAGGGCAGACAAGGCCCCTGTATATGGAGAGCATCTGTGCGGGGGAGAAGAACTGGCCGAGACGGTACAGAATACCCAACCTCGAGGAAGCTGATTTAGCAAGAAACATAAACATAAACTCACTAGCATAGCAGAATGGTATCACAAGCCTACCACAGTCACAGGTGGACAGAGACAGCACTAGCCTTTCCATTAGACCAGTGTGTTAGTAGGACCCCATGGAGATATTGGAGGGGTCCATCCCAAGGGTCAGTATAATTTAATTTTGATTCAAGTTTCATTCATTTTTCGCCAAAATATCTATTTTGTTTTACCATTTGATAGCTTGATTTATTTTGGCTTCACAACACATCTAATTGGAAGGAAGTTAAGTAAGTAATCCTCGCCTTCCCCTTGAAATCAAAAAATAAACAAAAAAACACAAAAACAACACAAAAAAACAAAAAAGAAGGCAGTGGTGTTTTTGGATTTTTGCAACTTTGTACCGATGGATGCTGGCAGCCATACACCGCCATATTCAGTTGTTGCTGCTGTAGCTTGTGAACAAACGGTTGTTGCTTCTGCTCCTCTTTTGTAGAAAATAAAATCATTATGACAACAAAAAAAACAAACAAAAAATTATCAATGTTCAAATTAGTATTAGCAAAATAAAAATAAACATTTATTTTGAAGATAATATAGTATAAAAATAATTAAATTTCAGTATATTATGACCTAACATGACCTGCAAACACAAAGAAAAAAAAATAATATAATAAAGGTCCTACATGAGTAATTTTAATAAAAGGGGTCCGCTGCACAAAAAAGTTTAAGAAACACTGCATTAGACCTACCAATCATTGTTTTCCCTGTTCCTGGTGGGCCGAAGAGCAATAGGCCCTTGGGTGGACCTCTCAGCCCTGTGAAGATGTCGGGACGCAGCATGGGCCAGACCACAATCTCCTGCAGAAGAAACATATATTCATCATTAACTTCCTTCCTCTTACCATTATTTTCACAATCTGTCCTAAGTGGAGTAGAATTTGGCAAAAGTTGTGAAGGAGAAATTGAAAAAATAATTTACCGTTTCTTTTTTTCAAAGTAGGAATAGCTATTAGTGGGGGGGCCAATGTAACAGATTTGGATTTCCGTTGGTTTTGCACGTTAATTTTTTGCAACTGTTATGAATGTGTTCTTAGCATTGCCAGGAAGTGGAAAAATGTTGTCGCCATTTTTTCCTTGGACCTTCAGTAACCTTGACACAGCGTCAAAGGTGAAAGGTCATTTTTTTACCCAACGCACTGTATTAATCACGCTTTGTTTCAGTCTGGAGTCCCAGAATGTCTCATTGTGTTTTATAAAGTGTTTCTGACAAATATTCAATCTGAACTAACAGTGTCTTCATTACAGAATGTCTGTTCATTCTGTTTATTATCATACAACTAACTTCTTGTTGAACTTTGCAGCCACGACCCATCCAAACCAGCATATAATACGGAGATCTCACTTTCTCCTCTTCAGAAAGATGCAATGATCCACATCAGCTAACTTTTGCAAGATAGTTAAGGCCTTAGAAATAAGAAATAAACATCTACATTCACCTTAAATGTTGTGCATGTGTTGCAGATTGAAATACATGAGCCATTAGGAGTAGTTACACAAGATGGAGGCCAATACCAGTGAGAAACCAAAATAAGAAACTGATTTCAAACTGTGTATTCAGTGTCAGGAGCCTGGCACTGGTGTCCTAGTGTGTGAACCATTCAACCATCAGAGGAAGCCTACTCAAAGTTCATCCAGTTTGTGCACGAAAGAGGACAGTATGGAGATGCTGATTATGCACAGGTCAGTGGGCGATTGCATGGGTACACTGCCTACAATCTAAAAGATATGAAAGCAAAGTGGCACAGAAAATGTTATGCCTACTTGTCATAGTGGTTGCCTTGAGCGTGCTAAGGCACGATACCAGAAGGCCTAACAACTCCTTTCAATGTAAAGCAGTGTTTCTTCTGCCAAGAAGACAGGAAGGAGCCAGTTCATGAGGTGTGTACATTCAGTGCAGGGAAACAACTGAAAAAGGCTGTTGATGAATGCAAGAATAAAACTTGGAAGGTGCAGCTAAGTGCTGCCATCACTGAGGACGATGCTCGTGCCATTGATGTAAAGTATCACCTCTCATGCTGGGTTCAGAATGTCCAGCGTGGTGTAGACAGCAGCAGTGAGGACAATGCGTATACACAGCAAGAAGTTAATGTTGGTAAAGTAGTCTCAGACACTGAGTTTGTCAGCCTAGTTCGCACTCTACTCCAGGCTGGAGAAGTTGTCACCATGACAGACCTCAAGTCTCTAATATGCTTGAATCCAACGGTGCACACATGAAGCCATCTACATGAGATATCAAGGAGAAGATCACCTCTCACATCGATGATGTTCATTTCAGAAAATCAAAATGGTGGAATGAGTCAGACCGTGTGTTCACAACAGCTGTCCGTGATAATACTATGGAGAATGCTACGGCAAAGACTACTGAAAGTGACATTGGGAAACTGTTCGAGAGTGCTTCTATACTTTGAGCTGCCATTCTTCTTGCTCTCTTAACTGACTCTTGGTCATCCTCTCTTAGCCGTTTCGGTGAAACTTTCTCTGTTGCGCTAAACATATTGAAAGCCTTCGATAGAGTCTGGCACCAGTCTTTGCTTTCTAAACTGCCCTCTTTCAGATTCTATCCCTCTCTCTGTTCCTTTATCTCCAGTTTCCTTTCCGGCCGTTCTATCTCTGCGGTGGTAGACGGTCACTGCTCATCCCCTAAACCTATCAACAGTGGCATTCCACAGGGCTCTGTCCTATCACCCACTCTCTTCCTGTTATTCATCAATGATCTTCTTTGTTATGTCCATAACAAACTGTCTTGTCCACTAATACACCAACGACTCCACTCTGCATTATTCAACTTCTTTCAATAGAAGGCCATCCCAACAGGAAGTACACGACTCCAGACTAGAGGCTGCAGAACGCTTAACTTCAGACCTTGCTATCATTTCCAATTGGGGCAGAAGGAACCTTGTGTCCTTCAATGCCTCAAAAACTCAATTTCTCCACCTATCAACTCGACACAATCTTCCAAACACCTATCCCCTATTCTTCGACAACACTCAGCTGTCACCATCTTCAACACTAAACATCCTCGGTCTATCCTTAACTCAAAATCTCAACTGGAAACTTCACATCTCCTCTCTCGCTAAATCAACTTCCTCGAGGTTGGGCGTTCTCTATCGTCTCCGCCAGTTCTTCTCCCCCGCGCAGTTGCTATCATATACAGGGGCCTTGTCCGCTCTCATAAATTATGGAGTATATGCATCTCACGTGTGGGGGGCTCCACTCACACAGCTCTGCTGGACAGAGTGGAGTCTAAGGCTCTTCGTCTCATCAGCTCTCCTCCTCCTACTGATAGTCTTCTACCTCTTAAATTTCATCGCGATGTTGCCTCTCTTTCTATCTTCTATCGATATTTCCACGCTGACTGCTCTTCTGAACTTGCTAACTGCATGCCTCCCCCCCTCCCGCGGCCCCGCTACATACAACTTTCTACTCATGCTCATCCCTATACTGTCCAAACCCCTTATGCAAGAGTTAACCAGCATCTTCACTCTTTCATCCCTCATGCTGGTAAACTCTGGAACAATCTTCCTTCATCTGTATTTCCTCCTGCCTACGACTTGAACTCTTTCAAGAGGAGGGTATCAGGACACCTCTCCTCCCGAAATTGACCTATCTTCCAGCCACCTCTTTTGATTCTTTATTTGGGAGCAGCGAGTAGTGGGCTTTTTTTTATTGTTTCCTTTTTTTGTGTGCCCTTGAGCTGTCTCCTTTGTTGTAAAAAAAAAAAAAAAATTAAAAAAAAATGTCCAGAACAAGCACCCATGGGAATTCAAAGGAGAACTGAGCAAGAGCAATGAAGATGCTGAACAACATGTTCCAAAAGCACTCTATGCCTTCATGCGCTGGTTGGTTGCAGGACCCGCTGCAAACATTGAAACAGACACAGTCCGTTCTGCCACCATTCATCGAGATGTTCTAACCATCAGTCAGAACATTGTGACTGCTTCAAGTCAAAGCGCCAAGTCACATACAAGCCAAAACAACCAGATGCTCCATTCCGCCATCGTGTGAAATGGCCACAACTGCTCTCTGTTGGCATTGCAGTTCATCAGTCCACTAGGAGCAAGAAGCTCCTTGAATTCCTGCATGGATTAGGCCTCTCAGTAGATTACACAAGGATCCTGAGGCTTGCAACCCAACTGGCCAATGCAGTCATAGAAGCAACTCAGGAACAAGGAGAATATTTGCCAGCAAAAATGTGCAAGGGGACATTCATTTTCTTTACCATCAACAACAGTGACTTCAATCAGGACACACCAGATGGGAAGCGGACCCTACATGCAACAGCCACCGCACTGTATCAATGCAAAAAAAACTTCTATTGACCCACAGAGCACAAAGAAGTTAAGGCTGATTGACCAAAAAAACAATGACCCAGATTTCATCTGCTGCCATGCACCTAATGCAAAGGCAGCTGAAGATACTATCTTCGCTGGATACCCTCCTGGAGGAAATGGGGGAGCAATTAAACCCTATTCTGCACGAGACTCTGTGTGGCTACTTTCTAGGGCAATCATGCGCACTACTGAAGCCAGGGACATTCAGGCCATGGATGTCGTCACACAAGACAATCAAAATGCGCCTCAGGATGTCCAGGCCATGGATGTCGTCACACAAGACAATCAAAATGCGCCTCAGGATGTCCAGGCCATGGATATCAGGCACTCTTAGGAATTGAAGAAGATGAAGAAGGAGATTCTTCCATCTAACTATGAACACAAACACTAAATGAACATTGAAGTTCATCCTACATTAGCTGACCAGAACCAGCCAGATGGCGGACCAAAAGAACTAAATAAAGCATGTTTGAGCTATGAGATTATCACTGGATGTACAATTTAGAAGTTAGGAATAAAAAAAGTTTGAGTTGTTGAATGAAGAGTTTTTTCTTAATTATTATGTTACTTTTAGGAATATATTGGGTGTTTGCTTTACAGACATACTTTATTTTGGGGTAATATAATCTAATTATTTAGCACAATTTGGGCTGAAATCTGAAACTGAGAGACAAGTATAAAGAAATCACCAAAAAAATGGCGACATCATTTTTTGGAAAGTTTAATCCTTCCAGAACACAGTCCAACCAGTGGCCAAAAATTAACATTTCAAATCAACGGGAAAACATTGGCCCCCCCCCCATTATATGTAGAGTGGTAAGGGAAGCAGTGTTTGAAGGAGCCCTTATGGTCTCATAAAAGACGACTATTTATAACTCCTGTCAACTGGCTAATAAATCACTAGCCTTTTATCAAACAATCATTACTTTGTCTACAGCATCTGACAGAGAGGATCCAAGAGAAACCATGTAAGGCACTGTTAGACTGATAGGTACATACTTAGCGGGTAAAAACAACTGGGTAAATACCCTGTAGTCAGAGGTTCCCAAACAGGGGTACTCAGACCCCTGGGGGTCCAGAAGGCCCTAAGGGGTCTGCAACACAAGGAAAGAAATTAATATTTTTCATCTTTCCAGAAAAATATATATACAGTAAACCCTCGATATAACGGACTAATTGGGGGGAGCTTAGTCCGTTAATGCTGAAAGTCTGTTGTAAGCGGGGGGAAAAAAATAAATAAATAATACCGACAACCTAATAAACGTTGGTATATATATTTTTTTATTGTGTATGTTGTCTGCATGTTACCTACATAGCCACACTTGACGATGGACTGCGGGGCACTCAGGCCACCAGAGGTTGGCAGTGGGGCCCTGCGGGGGGCTGCATTGTTACGGGTATACATAGGTAAAGTTGCGCCAATCTCGCACTGGTAGGCGAAACTTTTTTTTGTAGTTTTCGGGGCGTTATGATATAATCTGATAACTATTTCTGTCACAAATCATTAAATGATTGACTTTTCAATGCCTGTTGTACACCCGCCACAGCCCGCAGCTGTATCGCAAAATAACTCTCAGAGAGATGTTTAACTTGCTTACAGTTTCTACATTTCACTCACCGCTCACAAAGATCACAAGTGGAGAACAAAACCAGGCAAATCAATGTTTTTTCTGGCGTGTTTCCTCCTAGTGCGCATTTGTGGTGGAGAGCAGAGCAACTTATTTCTGCGAGGAAGTATTTCTTGTAAAATCGGCCGGCAAATAGGCGCACCTAACATCAACAAATGTGAGGTACAAACTTGGCGGAGGGACTGTCTTTGTGCCGCCATTGGCGGTAGTGGGCTAAAGAGTAGCCTATCCAGATATTTTGTTTATTTATTTATTAATGATCCAGATAACAAACATTCTAGAGTTAAATCAAAGTATGTGCTTATCTTTGAATTCATTCATACACACACTGGTAATATTTCTGAGGTGTCTGATTCACTTATTTGAGTGAAATTTCATTGTGATAAACAGCCACAAATTCGTGTCACAAGTAAAACTGAAACTAGTAACGTAAGTTTTGTCTCCATGACATATACACAAATAGATAAATGTGAAAGCTCACAAAGTCACAATAAGTGACATAACCTGCTTTGCGCAGTAAAAATATGCTTATTTAATGTAGCTGATACCCGCAAAATGTCATGCGCTGCTACCTCGGCCCACAGTTGTCGTATAAATTATGAACGTATTTTCATATTATTGTTCTGTTGTTTATTCAATGTTTTGTTCAAGAAAAAGAATACTCATAATTTTAGCTAGTTTTTGGTTATATAGTTAGTTTTTGGTTATAAGGATTCTTTACAAAATACAATTATAACATTACCACCTATAAGTTAGGAAACGTACTGAATCCTGGATCGGCTATGGTGATTTTAGGTGAGCCTACTGGACCACGCATGTCGCCGCAATGTACCCGTCCTGTGCTGCATATTTCCACGCCCCACACCGAGTTTCCTTTCTGACCGTTCTATTTCTGCCGTGGTAGACGGTCACTGTTCTTCCCCTAAATCTATTAACAGTGGTGTCCCACAGGGTTCTGTCCTATCTCCCACTCTTTTTCTGTTGTTCATTGATGATCTTCTTTCCAAAACGAACTGTCCTATCCATTCCTACGCCGATGATTCCACTCTGCATTACTCAACTTCTTTTAATAGAAGACCCACCCTACAGGAACTTAACGACTCAAGGCTGGAGGCTGCAGAACGCTTAGCCTCAGACCTTACTATTATTTCTGATAGGGGCAAGAAGAACCTGGTGTCCTTCAACGCCTCAAAAACACAGTTTCTCCACCTATCCACTCGACACAATCTTCCAAACAACTATCCCCTATTCTTTGATAACACCCAGCTATCACCTTCCTCAACACTAAACATCCTCAGTCTATCCTTAACTCAAAATCTCAACTGGAAACTTCATATCTCATCTCTTACTAAATCAGCTTCCTCGAGGCTGGGCGTTCTGTACCGTCTCCACCAGTTCTTCTACCCTGCACAGTTGCTGTCCATATACAGGGGCCTCGTCCGCTCTCGTATGGAGTATGCATCTCGTGTGGGGGGGCTCCACTCACACAGCTCTTCTGGACAGAGTGGAGGCTAAGGCTCTTCGTCTCATCCGCTCTCCTCCTCATACTGATAGTCTTCTACCTCTTAAATTCCGCCGCAATGTTGCCTCTCTTTCTATCTTCTATCAATATTTCCACGCTGACTGCTCTTCTGAACTTGCTAACTGCATGCCTCCCCCCCTCCCGCGGCCCCACTGCACTCGACTTTCTACTCATGCTCATCCCTATACTGTCCAAACCCCTTATGCAAGAGTTAACCCGCATCTTCACTCTTTCATCCCTCACGCTGGTAAACTCTGGAACAATCTTCCTTCATCTGTATTTCCTCCTGCCTACGACCTGAACTCTTTCAAGAGGAGGGTATCCAGACATCTCTCCTCCCGTATCTGATCTTGCTTTTGTCCACCTCTTTTGTTTCTTTTTTAGGAGCAGCGAGTAGCGGGCTATTTTTTATTATTGTTTTCTTTTTTTGTGTGCCCTTGAGCTGCCTCCTTTGGTGTAAAAAAAATAAAAAATAAATAAAAAATAAAAACTACCTAACTGGGGGGCTTAGCTGTCTCGACCCCCATAAGCTGAGTCAGTACCGACACTAAAAAACACTTGGCCATTTTTCCATTACCTTTACGTCCTGGATTGATGCATAAGATTTTCTTGTGGTATAAATACATTCTTCATTTGAATGAAAACCACGAGGAGGAAAATATTTCATCAGGTGGGATAAGAAAAGACAACAGAAAACAAAGGATAGGACACCAGATAAAGGGAGAAGGGAGAGGTGGCCAGCAGACGCTATTATAGTTACCGGGAGCGAATGGTTCAAAAACTATTCTCGGTCGGTCCCTGTGGATTTCTGACTGTCTGACCTTGTCCGTTATATCCAAAATCCGTTATAAGCGGGTCCGTTTTATCATGGGTTTACTGTATCACTAATTCTCCATCATCCTAGTGTTGGTAGTATCAATATTTTGGTGTGCTAGCAGCTAGCTTGCTGTATCATTATAATATCATTATTTATATCATAAGCTTATTATCAAGTTCAATATGATATAGCAATTCCCATCAGTCGCCACCCAAACCGTCACTCTCGTGAGTCTCATGACTCTGGTCCCAAGTCCAGTAAGATCTGGCTTGTCCATCTGTCTGGTTTCTACGTATCGTTCTTATTGACGGACGGTGCGTTTTTAGTATACCAACTGTAGCGCAGTCATACCAGTGGCAGGGCGGCAATAGCGGTTTGCCAGGCAGGGATTCATCAGCCTGCCTGTGTTGATGCTGTGCCTGTTCTTGTTTATATCTACCTCAGTATATAGACTTTACCTGACTTTGTGAGTCATTTTGTTATTGAAAAGATTTTATTTATTTATTTATACTTACTTTGTTCAGGAATAATTAAATATTAAATGTACTACGTTGTACTGGGTAGTACTGGGTATCCCGGTATGGTAATGATAAATTTTGTTTGGTTGGGAGTCCTCGGCTCAGACTCATCACGTCTGGGGGTCCTTGGTATGGTCAAGTTTGGAAACCTCTGCTGTAGCAGTAGCGGTAGCAACAACTAACAAAAGAATAATATAAGTAAAGGTAATAGAAATGCAGCAAGAGTAAAAAGATATGAGAAAAAAAACTAAACAGAGGCAGTAGTAGTAGAAGTAATAACAGTATTAGTAGAAAATTTGAGTATAGCTAGTTAGATAGAGATAGATGGACAGATATACATAGATAGAGAGATTAATAGATAGATAGATACAGATGGATGGACAGAAAGACAGACAATCTGATAAAAAGATAGAAAGGCAAATGGATAAAGAAAGACAGATACCTGAATGGTGGTCTTGGCAAGCTTGAGGCCAGCTATGTCATCCCACGTCACATCCAGCCCGCTGTCCATTATCTCATTCATGATCAGTTCCACCATCTTGCCGTCTATATTCTGTGGGGTGAAGGTGGAGTGAGTGTTACGTTTGAAATTTCCTAAAGTAGTAGTAATAGTAGCTAATGAAGGGATAATGTGTATTAGTGTGTGTATATAGAAAAAAGAGAGGTACATAGATAAGTTGAAAGATAAGTAGATAGGGACATAGATGGATAGATAGAAAAACAGATGGCTAGTAAGAGAGAAAGGTAGATAGATAAAGAAAGACAGAAAGAAGGATAAATAGATAGAAAGAAACAAGGTTAGAGATACATATAGATAGATGGATAGAGAGAAACAAAGATAAAAACAGAGGTAGACAGAAAGAAATGAACAGCACCAAAATAACTATTCACTGGACCAAGGCAGTTTCTAGCAACCATCAGTAGTACCAACACATACCACAAAACCCAACTCCACTGAAGCCTTTACGTACAACTATCAAACAAAAGATATAAACAGCAGTAATGAATTGCACGGTATTCTACTAGCCTTCTACTTTCAAATTAAAATGACCAATGATGACAAAGTCCCTCACCGCCAGTCTTGGGTCAGTCAGCAACTCTGCATAGGGACTGTCCTCGGCTTCTCCACCCCTTCCAGAGGCCCCTTGAGGAAGGCACCGTCGCATAATCTCGCCACTACCACCATATCTGAAGGGAGAGACAAGACATTACATTCATTACTCATCCTCATCTTTGTTTTCCATATAATTTTCTTATGAGGTTCAACAAATTAGAGTAAAAATAATAGAAGGAATTATCTCACCACTACAACATATAAAGGCAGAGGAAGGACATGATATTAAATTTTAATATTACTCATCAACTTCATCATTTCCTTTTGTTAAATGTCAGATTTTCCCATTATGCCACTTTTACAACTTTTACCAAACTCATAATATGTATGCCTGATTTGAAAAGATGTAATAATAAGTGATCTCTTCAATTTCCCTTACACAATTGTCACCAAACTCCCTAAATTCCTAATATGAAAAGAAAAAATATCCTTTCAATTTTCTCCTGCACAACCTTAACAAAATGCCACATATTACAAATTTCAAAAGAGAAAACATGGCCAGTGATTTCTTGTACTTTCTCGTATAATCTGAACAGAAAAAAATGCCACTGAACTGAAAAAAATGCCATTCATTTCTCATATGAGGCATCTAGAGCCAAAGGGGTGAGTGTGCCAAAACGTAGTTGTGAGTACAGGTAACTCTCTATTTACGCGAGTTTGGTTTACGCGTTTTTTTAAATAACACGGGGTCCAAAATCCAAATAAATGTTTAATTTACACCTTTTTTCACTTATACGCGATATTTTAAGGAGTGGCCACCAGATGTCTCACGCAACTGGACTCACATGGCGCCGCGGCCACACAGTTCTTCCCGCGCGCCATTTGAACAACAATACAGTACCCACGCTGCCACGCTACTCAACAATAGCGGTGGGAGTCACCGGTACCAGTACCGGTACTAACGGTACCAGCTATACGGTACGGTACTGGTACCAGACTGCTCGGTACCAGTACCAATACTAGCCAGTCGCTCATGGTGTCCCTCATTTCTTCCTCACACGAGTGAGGCTGAGACTGAGTGCCTGAGTGGATATCTCGGTGATATGGATACTCTCTCTCTCTCTCCACTGAATGAAGTGAATATTTATTTTTCGAAAGAAACCTACCTCTTGTTTGATCTACATTGTTTTGATTTACGCGACCTTTTCAAGGACACAATACTTGTGTAAATCGAGTTACCTGTAATGAGGCATTTAAGTTTAGCAACGATGCCGTTTTGTTATTAATAACTGTACTGATCCCTCTGTACACCAGTTATATGGTCGTTTTTTGCCAGAAAGACGATTTTGTCTTTTAGAGGAGGATTATGCCTATCTCGCACAAGCCATAACTCAAGAACGTTAAAAGGGCGCACTCGCCCCTTTGGCTCTAGACGCCTCACATATCCTCGTCAACCACCACTTACTCATCCTCTTTCCGCACGGGGGGCACAAACCTATTTCCAACACCCTTCCGGATCCCCAGTGAGCGGGTTCCCGAGCCATACGCTGCTGCTCCCACACCCACTCCACCTCCTCCTCCTCCACCTCCTCTGCCAAACTTCTTCTGCTGATCCAATAACTGCAAAGAGTGCAATGAAACTGTGTGTTGTAATGCAGCTTCTACAGATGGAAATGTTGTTTTAGCCACTATACAGACACTTATAAGATCTAGACAGGAAATCCTTACGATTAGATTCATATTGTTCCTGCAGTTTCCCTTCTCTACCACATAACAATCAATCGATCAGTGGGGGCATATGCCAGGGGGCACATCACATTGCCCACCCTATGACGGCAAGCTCAGGGGTTCCTCCGGGCAAGTCTTCATGCAGGCCCCATTCTCAACCTAAGTACCTCCTTATTTTACAAAAGAACACCATACTACATAACGCTTACAATTTCTTACTTTTACCTTGCTTGCTTTACCTTACCTTGCTAACTGAATGCCTTCCCCACTCCCGCAGCCCTGCTGCATTCTACTATCTGCTCTTGCTCACCCCTATACTGTCCATATCCCTTATGCAAGATTTAACCAGCATCTTCATTCTTGTATCCTTTCTGCTGGTAAACTCTGGAATAGCTTTCCTTTGTCTGTATTTCCTCCTGCCTATGACTAAACCTCTTTTAAGAGAGGAGTGTCAAGTCACCTCTTCTCCCGAAATTGACCTCTCTTTTGGCCCCTTGTTCTGTTTTCTTTTGTTGGAGCAGTGCTTGGCAGGCCTTTATGTTGCTACTTTGTTTTAGTGCCCACTTTACTATATACATGTGTGACAGATATGAGCACCAAGGCCATGCACAACTTTGCCTTATGCCCCCAACTTTACCTTTACCTCTATTTAGACACCAAGAGAGAAATTAGTAAAAGAAAAAGTACCATATTAAGAAAGACTGTATATATATTACCAGCTGGTGAGAAGCAGTCTTGAAGCAGGACGTTCTTGCATCTCCACCAACTTGTGCAGACTCCCCGGCAGAGTATTCCTCACCTCTGTTCCATGAACCGCCTCCTCGGCCTCAAAACAAACAGAGAAAATTAGATACAAATGTAATAATAAAAACAAAATGTAATATTAGCCTACTATTTGCACTACACATTCATCCTAAGAGTTACCAAAAGTTTCACTCACATAAATATTAACTTAATCATACCTGGCCAACTCACAACTCCTTCCTTTCAAAAGTGAAGAAAATCTATGATAGCTGCTACAAATTCATTCCCAGAGCAACCAAAACTTTCTTCACTCCATTATCCGAAGCACCATCATCATAACTATTACCATCTTCACATTGGCGGATCCAGGGGGGGGGGGGGGGGGGGCCTGGCCCCCCTCATGGTCCTGAGCAGATACAGGAAAGCTAGCTCAAAAGTGCGCTGCAGCTATAACAACAAAACTTGTGGGATATTCCACATTGTGTGTTGGGCAATTTCGTCGGACACTTCAACAACAAAATGGATACTCGTTCTTCAAGACCAAAGTGGCCAAGAAGAGTAGTGATGGTGACTGTGACGGCAATGAACCCGAGCAATAGCCAGGCACTTCGACATCGACAGCTAACGGACCTGACACCGAAGCCAAAGCCGTCGCTGAGGAGCAGGAGGGTAGGCGGTGGCTGAACAGATAGCAAGACGGCCCCGCGTTCAGGAG
Source organism: Eriocheir sinensis (assembly GCF_024679095.1). Taxonomy (NCBI): domain Eukaryota; kingdom Metazoa; phylum Arthropoda; class Malacostraca; order Decapoda; family Varunidae; genus Eriocheir; species Eriocheir sinensis. The sequence continues at coordinate 14,801,950 of NC_066551.1, forward strand.
GACACAAGTTCAATCCCCGCCCGGTGCCACCAAGCTGGGATTTTTCAGCCGCCGCCGAGTGGCTTAAAACTACCCACATGCTGTCCAGAAGACCACCTATCAACCCGGACTCTAGATTCTAGGATTAAAGATGAGCTCTGGGAGGGCAGCATGAGCCAATGCAAGATGGCGCCACTATAAACACTCGCCTGCGCCAGAACGGGCTGAGCCGACCATCAGGACCCACCGGGAAGAAACCTTGGACCGACCATCAGGATCCACCGGGAAGAAGCCTACCGGTGCAATAGGCCAAGACGTAAAAAAAAAAAAAAAAAAAAAAAAAAAAATCTTCATCATTACCAACTCACCTCCTCTCCCTCTGTTGCCCCAGTTACCAGCTCTGCCACCATGCCTCTGACCCCTCTGCCACTCCCTGTTCACTTCCCAAGGCTTACTGGAGGGGGGGGCTGGTGCACTAACACTTCTCCTTCCACTGGCAAAATCACTGTTATTTGTGTTCTGTGGTTGTCCCAGTTCTCCTCCTCCTTGCCCGACTCTATTCCACGGGTATTTTCCTTCTCTTCCATTCATGACGCCTCTGCCCCTACTGCCTGAGGTGCCTTGTTTGGGTCTCCTGTGATGCTGATCTGTAAAGGAGAAGAAAAGAATATTTATACTATGTTAATAAATATTTGGAGTAGACATACAGATGGGTGGAGAGATACACTCATAATATAGACAGAGAGATAGGTAAATAGATATAGAGATAGATATTGACAAACTTGAAGGTAAAATTGCAATATGAATAAGAAAAAGTTACATAATCATTCTTACCATATGATTCTGGTGGCTGGGAGACAAAGGCTATTGATGGATGCTGGAAGAAAAATAAACTATGGGTAACATTTATCATCATCATTTCATCGACGCCTGCTCCTAGGAGCTCCCACCAGGGGATGGCCACAGCAGAAGAGCTTTCAACTTTCTCTATCCAGACACTCCCTCCTTGCCTGCTCAAAGTTTCTCAAAGATCTTTCACTCCTCTCCCCAACGTACTCTTGCACCCTATCCCTCCATTTTACTGGAGGTCGTCCTCTAGCATTCCCTCCCTCTATCTCACTCACATACACCCTTCTGGTCATCTTACTCTCCTCCATTCATTCCATGTGGCCAAACCAATTTAAAGTCTGACGTTTCACTTCTTCAACCACTCCACACTTCTTCCCTTCACCCCTGTGACACATTCCAAAATGCACGTACACACTTTCATTACTCATTCCATCCATTCTACTCACACCACAAACACTCCTCAAATAACTCATTTCCACTGCCTGCACTCTAGACCTCTGACTTTCATTCCAGGCCCATGTTTAACTTGCATATGTGAGGGTTGGTACTATTATTGTATTTCTCAAATCCCTCTTTACCTCCATGCTCACACTTCTGCCATTCATGATTCGTCCCAAAGACCCTCCAACCCTTCTTCCTTGCAATGCCCTTTCTCTTATCTCTCCCTCTGTACCACCATGTTTACACATAACTGATTCAAGATACTTAAACTCACTGACCTACATTTCTTCACCATTCAAAATTATTTTGCATTCTTTTTCACATTCAATTCCCACTCTATATGGGCATACAAAATCTACAACCTCACTTCTACTTCGCTCACAAACCATCACTTTACTTTTGTTGACATAAACTTTCAGCTTTCTCCTATTACAGACACTATCAAAAACACTGACTAGATTTTGTAGGTCACTTTCATTTTCTGCAATGAGCACTGTGTCATCAGCAAACAGCATCGAATTTTGTACAGGTAACTCTCGATTTACGCGAGTTTGGTTTACGCGTTTTTTTAAATAACACAGGGTACAAAATCCAAACAAATGTTTAATTTACACGTTTTTTCACTTATACATGATATTTTATGGAATGGCCACCAGATGTCTCACGCAACTGGACTCACACGGCGCCGCGGCCACACAGCTGAGCTCAGTTCTTCCCGCGCGCCACTTGAACAACAAACAGTACCCACGCTGCCACGTTACTCAACAATAGGGGTAGGCAGGTACCAGTACCAGCTATATGGTACAGTACCGGTACCAGACTGCTCGGTACCGGTACCAATATTAGCCAGTCACTCGTGGTGTCCCTCATTTCTTCCTCACACAAGTGAGGCTGAGACTGAGTGCCTGAGTGGATATCTCAGTGATATGGATATTTCTCTCTCTCTCTCTCTCTCTCTCTCTCTCTCTCTCTCTCCACTGAATGAAGTGAATATTTATTTTTCGATGGAAACCTACCTCTTGTTTGATTTACATTGTTTTTGGTTTACGCGACCTCTTCATGGACACAATACTCGCGTAAATCGAGTTACGTGTACCCACTTCCTTCCCTCATCGAACATTCTTACTCCAACTTCTCCAACTTTGCCCTTCATTTCTCTAATAACACCATCCATATAAATATTGCATAACCATGGTGACATTACACACCCTGTAACATTTACACACAAAAAAATAAATGTGTCATATAGAAAAGTTATTACTACAGGTAACTCTCGATTTACGCAAGTGTAAATCAAACAAGAGGTAGGTTTCTATCGAAAAATAAATATTCACTTCATTCAGTGGAGAGAGAGAGAGAGAGAGAGAGAGAGAGAGAGAGAGAGAGAGAGAGAGAGAGAGAGAGAGAGAGAGAGAGAGAGAGAGAGAGAGAGAGAGAGAATATCCATATCATCGAGATATCCACTCAGGCACTCAGTCTCAGCCTCACTCGTGTGAGGAAGAAATGAGGGACACCATGAGCGACTGGCTAGTATTGGTACCGGTACCGAGTTGTCTGGTACCGGTACCGTAAAGTATAGCTGGTACTGTTAGTACCGGTACCGGCCCACCCCTATTGTTGAGTAGCGTGGCAGCATGGGTACTGTATTGTTGTTCAAGTGGCGCGCGGGAAGAACTGAGCTCAGCTGTGTGGCCGCGGCGCCGTGTGAGTCCAGTTGCGTGAGACATCTGGTTACCACTCCATAAAATATCGCATATAAGTGAAAAAACGTGTAAATTAAACATTTATTTGGATTTTGGACCCCGTGTTATTTCAAAAACGCGTAAACCAAACTCGCATAAATCGAGAGTTACCTGTATACATTGCTACTCCAATACACATAATTGTGCCAAAGTACAACATTTTGAGACGCACTTAGAAATACATGTTTTACTAATATTAACCCGTAAAGCATCAGAGATGTAAGAGATACGTCGGCCGCACTCAGACACTTGGGTGTCGGGGACGTAAGAGATACATCACCCTCCTCCCATCCTTTTCCTGTTAAATTACATCCTCAAAATGTCTCCATTTACTGCTCTCATACATTACACGTACTATATATGCTGCCTCCTTGACCCTGCTAACATGAATATCGTCTTATTTTCCTTTTATTAGTTTTCAATTTTGTAGCGGTTTCTGCTCCATTATTTTTGTGGTACAGTAGTTGCCTTATGGCGCTTCGACCCCGCTAATAAGAAGACAGTCTAATCTCCATTACTTTCTCTCCCCATTTCTAGTGTTTTTTGGTGCGTGTTGTGTTGTGGTAGTGAAACCTTGTACAATATGAATTATGGTATGCCATTCGTTTTGTCGCATGGAAAAGAAATATATATTATTAAAAAAATATTTGCACTCTGAAAGACAACACTCAAGGAGTATCTGGTGGCTGCCATCAGTTTGATTTTTAAACACAAACACACACACACACTCTCTCTCTCTCTCTCACAGACACACACACACACACACACACACACACATTCTTCACCTGCACAAAAACAATTACTCAAAGCCAATCACATGGGAAAGGGCTTTTTTCATAACTGTATAATTTCTTGAAACTAAAGTATGACATGTTGTTTTCCTCTCAACACAGTAATGATGTTATGCATGTCTCCAACTCATTGCTTGAAGTGTGAGAAAATGAGGAAGCGAAAAAACTATATACATAAGGTTTCGCTAAGCCGCTAACTCTAGTGCGGAATATCTCGTGCGGCGTAATACCACTTCCACTCAGTTCTGGGCACAATGACTGTCATTTCCATTCCTTTCACATCATTTAAGACTGGTTTTGCCAAGAAAAAAAAAAATCTGAGATGTGGCCGGCACAGGCCTAACCACAAGGTTTCATATTTGTCGACGCTTTACGGGATGAACTGCATTGGAGAACACAATCACAATCTAACTATGTCTTCTGGAAATAGATAATGTTCAATGAGATTTATCAGCCTTTTCACCTGCCTTAGAAATATCCAATGCATAAATAAACAAGTACTTTAATATCTCTCATATTATATATGTATAACAAAAAAATATAAGGCTACTCCAATACCTGATTTCTATTGCTTCCTGGAGTCCACTTGGAAGCCTCCACATGATCTGGTCTCTCTTCCTTGTGTTCTGGCAATGCTTGGGATCCAGATCTCTTCCTACGAAGCCTCTCCCCCTTTACACTTTGCTCCTTCCTGTCCTCTGCCTTATTCAAGAGGTCTGCCAGATGCTTGTACTCTTCTTGTGGGACTTTCTTCACCTCTAACTGAGGCTTCAAGTACTTATTAATGACTTCCTCTGAGCTCAAACTTGACTTCCAGTATTTGCTCTCTGAAAGGTGATTTTCAGTATGTATAATGGGAGTCAATACCACAGTTATTAATGATAAACAAGTAAGATAAGGTAAAGTTGGGAGCATATGATGTAGCTGTGCATGCTAATAATAAAATATGACCGAACAGTAAATAGGTACAGGTTAGGCAAGTTTAAATTTCACATAAGTAAGAGGGAGCAACATGTACTTAGAAGAGCTGCAGAGGTGGAGGTAGAAGGGAGGAGACCAGCTGGAAGACCAAAGAAAACCTGGATATGGTGTGCAGAGGAACACATGAGAAGGAGGAACACCTGGGAGGAGAGAGAATACAATCGTCAGGAGTGGGAGAGACTCATAGCCCGGCCAACTCCATAAGGGAAAATGATAATGGTAAACTAAAAGAAGAGGAAGAAGAAAAAAGAAGAAAGAAAGACATGGAATATTCATTATTAAAAAAAATTATAAGTAATGAAGAAAAATAAGAACAAGAAGAAGAAAGACAGATATAGGACTAATAACTAACTAAATAACTAACTAACTAAAGTCTGTTCAGAGCATGAAGGCAGTTCAGGGTGGAGCTGGTATCGTCGTTTACCTCTAGCCATGGTGCCAAATCAGCCTTCGTACATGCATCTTTTTCTCTTATTTGCCATCCATGTGCTATTTGAAAGTGATATTTTATATATTCTGTATATAGTAAAGGAAGCTACATAGTACAATGAGTGTCGATGTTTAGGATTATAACAAGGATTTGTGTAAATTCTATGACATGTGGCAGAGATTTTTTCCCATGTTGCCATGTTGTGGTGGTGGTGGTTGGTGTGTCCCCCTAGGTCCCTCCCCCAGGTCGAGAGGGAGAGAGAGAGAGATAAACAGGTGGGTTGTGGGTGGGTAGGCCGGGAGAGAGTGTTAATCTGATAATTGGCGGTCGAACTGGCAGCGCTGCACTCATGGGAATTCTGGAATCTGCCACACCTTGAACCGCCTTCATGCTCTGAAAAGACTATAATGGGGAATATATGCTGAGGGCCTGTCACTTCACTCACCAAGTTTACAATAATCCTCACCATTTTTGCTCTTCCCAATGAGAGCAAGGATGGGCTCGCCATAATTGTTAAGCCCGCCTTCCTTCTCTGGCCTGTCCATCAGTTTTCCATACTCAGACAAGAGCTCCTGAGTCTTGCCAGCCACAGAGACGTCATTGATCTCACTGAAACGATATGAATATAGATAGAGAGACAGGCCAGCACCAGCATAGCTCCTCTCCCGTATACCACAACTAGGTAAATACACTCACCTGATGGGCTTCCTGACCCCACAATCCACACAATGAGGAGGGGGCAATGGGAAGCCAGCACTCTGCTGATGTGCCAGCTCACAATAAATAATTACATATACAAAAGCAGGTAGGTAATTGTGAAAAAGCTAGATAGTGCATCAAATGCAGTCAATTTGTAATGGAGATTATAAAATTAAATAAAGAGCAATAGGCCAATCAGTGGTATTCTAAGTTTGTCCCCAAGATAGATAAAGACTGGAGGGTGACTAGGGATTCTGGGAGGGAATTCCACAAAGATATTCCTCTGACACAAAAGGACCTCTTCCCTAGTTCCAACTGATCCCTAACAAGTGCTGTTTTATAATGGTGGTCTCTAGTGGGTAGATCAGGAGTTAAAACAAATAGGTCTGAAGGAGAGATTGCACATATATTATGAAAGATCTGCCAGTACTTGATTGTGTCGTGATGGAGAAAATGCCCGTGTACTGAGAAGTTCAGTGATTTTAACCTTTCAAGATAATTTGAATTTTCTAAACCCCTGATGTTCATTCTTCAACGCCTCTGAACTGACTCTAATAACCTCAAATCTCCAATACAGCCTGTGTTCCATGCAGCAGAGGAGTATTCCAACAGGGGGTGCACATGAGTAGTGAAAAAGGGGATCATAAATGAAGCATCACGATTAACTGTCGCTTTGAGATATTCAGCAAAACACCTTCAGCTTTGTTAGCTATATTAGCAACGTGTTGATGGAACTTTAAAGAGCATTCCACTGTTATCCCCAAATCAACAGCAATGTCTTTTATAGGAATAGGTGTGTTTTCCATGTAGTAAAGTCCTGAGAGGCCTAAGGCTTCCAAGTCTATCTGACATCATCATCATCATCATTTCATCGACGCCTGCTCCTAGGAGCTCCCACCAGGGGATGGCCACGGCAGAAGAGCTTCCAGTTTTCTCTATCCAGACACTCCCTCCATGCCTGCTCAAAGTTTCTCAAAGATCTTTCACCCCTCTCCCTAACGTACTCTTGCACCCTATCTCTCCATTTCACTGGAGGTCATCCTCTAGCATTCCCTCCCTCTATCTCACTTACATACACCCTTCTGGTCATCTTACTCTCCTCCATTCGTTCCATGTGGCCAAACCACTTTAAAGTCTGTCACTTCACTTCTTCCACCACTCCACACTTCTTCCCTTCACCCCTGTGATACATTCCAAAACACTCGTACACACTTTCATTATTCATTCCATCCATTCTACTCACACCACAAACACTCCTCAAATAACTCATTTCCACTGCCTGCACTCTAGACCTCTGACTTTCATTCCAAGCCCACGTTTCACTTGCATATGTGAGGGTTGGTACTATTATTGTATTTCTCAAATCCCTCTTTACCTCCATGCTCACACTTCTGCCATTCATGATTCGTCCCAAAGACCCTCCAACCTTTCTTCCTTGCAATGCCCTTTCTCTAATCTCTCCCTCCATGCCACCATGCTTACACATAACTGATCCAAGGTACTTAAATTCACTGACCTCCTACATTTCTTCACCATTCAAAATTATTTTGCATTCTTTTTCACATTCAATTCCCACTCTATATGGGCACATAAAATCAACAACCTCACTTCTACTTCGCTCACAAACCATCACTTTACTTTTGTTGACATTTACTTTCAGCTTTCTCCTATTACAGACACTATCAAAAACACTGACCAAATTTTGTAGGTCACTTTCATTTTCTGCAATGAGCACTTTGTCATCAGCAAACAGTATCGAATTCAGTATCCACTTCCTTCCCTCATCGAACATTCTACTCCAACTTCTCCAACTTTGCCCTTAATTTCTCAAATAACACCATCCATATAAATATTGAATAACCATGGTGACATGATGCACCCTTGTCTTAAGCCCACTTTTATCTCAAAATGTTCACCTGTTTCTCCAGTAATTTTGACACATACAGATGCATCTTCATAGAAAGACTTTATTGCACTAAGCAGTTTTCCTCCCACACCATAAATCTCTAAAACATCCCACAATGCAATCCAATCGACTCTGTCATAAGCTTTTTCCAAATCCACTGAATGTTGGTGGGGTGCTGGAAACTACGGAACAGATGTGGAATATACTGAGGCCAAAAGTTCTGACATATCCTCGGGGTCATGAATCTTCTCCATCAGCTGCCCTGAGGGGGCCAATGCTGGGTTTGCCAATTTTTTTTCTTACTTATATAAGAATTAAATGCTTTTGGGTTTTGAGTTAAGCTCTGAGTTAGGGATGCCTCGTATTCATATTGTTTTGATATTGAAAAATTTCTGGTAAATATGGAGTCACTACGTGCCTCCAATATTGCCCCCACAAGAAAAAAGGTCAACTCTGAAGAAAAATTTACACAGTGTTCCAAAGCACCACACAACAACAAGGGTTGGATTCAAGACCAGCTAGACTCCTTGGAACATCAACTGATAGAATCTCATGAGGAAGAGAGAACCAGAGATGAAAGAAGGGCAGTGTCAAACATCAAGGAGAACTCAAAATACTTCTTCACGTACGCCCGGAAAAAACTCAACGGACACGTCCCAGTAGGCCCTCTGATAACGGACGGTAATGAGACTGTGAGCTGCCCAAAGGAAATGGCCGAACTGCTCTGACAACAGTACGACAGTGTCTTCAGCACCCCACTGCCAAGCAAGATGGTAGCAGACCCTATCTCCTTCTTCCAAGCCCCAACACAAGAGGATCACCAGCTTCTCACCGATATAGACTTAGAAACCGGGTACATTGTAGCAGCCATCAACAGTATTGCACCGGACTCAACAGCAGGACCAGACGGCTTCCATGCCAAACTGCTAAGAAACTGCTGGAATGAACTGGCAAAACCACTCCAGCTACTGTGGCACAAATCACTAAGTGAAGCAACAGTCCCATCACTACTAAAGACTGGGATAGTAACTCCCATCCACAAAGGTGGCAGCAGAGGACAACCCAAGAATTGCCGTCCTGTGGTCTTAACATCACACCTCATTAAAATAACAGAGATGATCATCTGCTCAAAGCTCATCGACCATCTAGAAAAGAAGAATGCCTTAAACGAGGGACAGCAAGGATTTAGGAGAGGTTGTTCCTGTCTCTCACAGCTAATGAAGCACCATCAGGGAATACTTGAGGCAGTGAGGGAGGGTAGGAACACAGACGTCATCTACCTAGACTTCGCCAAAGCCTTCAATAAGGTGGACCATGGGCTACTGTTACACAAACTCAGGGCTCATGGTATCAGTGGTAACCTAGGAAAATGGATCCACAGTTTTCTCACAGGCCAAACTCAACAGGTGTCAGTCCAAGGCAGTTTATCTTGACCCAGCCCAGTCAACAGTGGCGTTCCTCAAGGCTCGGTGCTGGGACCACTACTGTTCCTGGTCATGATACAAGACATCGTCCAAGACCTCCAGCACGCCCAGGCCACATCCTTCACAGACGACAAGAGGACCCTTAAACATGTACAAGCCCACAGTGACACTGCCCTGCTACAAGCTGACCTAGACTGAGTGATAGCTTGGGCAGAGGAGAACAACATGCTGCTAAACAGTGACAAATTTGAGGCACTTAGATATGGCCCACTGCAGGAGCTGAAAACCACAACAAGTTACATCTGCAACCAGCAAACCATCGAAATCAAACACCACGTCAAGGATCTTGGTGTGTATGTGAGTGATGACACCACCTTCACATTGCACTACAACAAGATCACAGCAACAGCCCGAAGACTCACTGGTCCGTACCTTCAGAACCAGAAAACAGGAGTGTATGCTGACACTGTGGAAATCCTTGGTGCTCCCAAGGCTGGAGTACTACTGCCAGCTGTGGTCCCCACACAGAGTAGGAAATATATCAAGGATAGAGGCAGTGCAGAGAACATTTACTGGCCGTATTGAGGGTATGGAGCAACTCAACTACTGGGAAAGGCTACAACACTTGCATCTCTACTCATTACAGCAGCACCGAGACAGGTACACCATCATGTACGTGTGGAAAACTCTCGAGAAGCTGGTACCAAATGCCGGCCTCCAGGAGCACCATCACCCAAGGTGCGGAAGGCTGTGCTAAATCAAGAGGACTTAAGGTGTGTCCTCAAGAGTAAAAACCATCGTGCACAACAGCTTCGCCCACACTGGAGCATGCCTATTCAATGCAGTGCCTCCCAGCATAAGGAACCTGACTGCAGTAGCACTTGACACCTTTAAGTATCACCTGGACAAGTGGCTGTCAACAGTGCCTGACCAGCCACCAACGCCAGGTTATCCCAGTGGCAACGGAAATGGTCTCCAAGGCACAAGAGGAGAGGAGCCAGCGGGTAGCAATGGAGGTCCACCTCAGCTGTCTCCGTAGTCGACAAGATTCAACAAAGTAAACAAAGTAAATCAGGTGAGAAAACAAGAATATGTGGGGTCTAACAGGCAGAAAAGGAAGAGAGGAACTGCCTCACACACACACACACACACACACACAATTGAGGTGGTGGGAATTGGAGAAGGTGCATAAAATATATGAAGGAGAGACAGAAAGAGAAAACAGGGAGGTGTGATGTTGATGGTAAGGAAAGGCATTAAGGTGGAGAAGGTGACTGAGGGTGAAGGCTTGGCAGAGGTACTGAAAGTGGAAACTGTGGGTGCTGAAGGAAGGAGGCAGTATGTAGTAGGGTATGTGCCACCAAGAACCAATGCATGGAAGGCCCAAGAATATGAAGTAATGATACAAGACACAGTGAGTTGCTTGGATGGAATGTTAACCCGTGGGCTTCGGCTATGGGAAAGCCGAGAAGTGGCCGAGAATCGGCAATATTACACTACATTTTGAGACTAAAAAAATAGCATGGAACGTATATCAGCGTACTCCTCTCATAACCATAAAGCCGTTAAAAATATTTACTCATACTCAAACTCCATTCTTTTTGGGTGGTGTTTGTTACAAAATAAACAGTCTCGTGACACGTGGCATCTAGCCGAGAGTTGCTTGTTGTCTACTTTAGAGAATTTGACAAGTGATTACTGTATGGATAGCTAATTCAGTCTGCCATGACCTTACAGCACCACCTATGACAAATAAGCCCACCTCAAGATCAATCACCCACCACAATGATCCAGGGAATGCATGGTGGGTTGCTCTATGCCGCCACCGCCTACAATTAGCTCGAATAAGGCGTTTTGAGCCGAGCCCCATACGGGGTCCGCCGTTTCAGTGGACCGACTCGCGGGAGCCCAAAAATGGGTCCGTCGACGCTGCCGGGTTAAGGGAGAGTGAGAGAATAATTTTGATGGGTGATTTTAATTGCAAAAAGATAGAATGGGAGGATTGGCAAACGCAGGGAACAGAAGAGTCGTGGGGAGGAAGACTCCTGCAACTGGCAATGGAACATGTGCTGACGCAATGGATTAAGGAACATACTAGATTCGGGAAAGAAGGAGAGGCATCAAGATTAGATCTGGTTTTTAGCAAGGAACCGGAAGTAATAGAAAATATTAAAATAGACTGCCCAATAGCTAAGAGTGACCATGCGATTGTGGAATTTGAAGTAAAAGAAAAGAGAAGGATTGACCGAAAAGAGGATCATAAAATAGGGAGAAGAAACTACTCTAAGGCAGACTTTGTTAATATGAGAACTTTTTTTGAGAATGCAAATTGGAGTGGGCTGTACAAAGCCAGGAGTACGCAAGACAAGTGGGAGGAGTTTTTAAAGCTGTACAAAGAAGCCGAGAATAGATATCTCCCAAAGGTAACCAAAAAGGATGTTGGTAAAAAGGATTGGTTTAACAAAAGATGCGAGGCGGCTAGAAAAAGAAAGGAGGAAGCCTGGAAGGGATGCAGGAGAAGAGGAAGAATCAACGCGTGGAACAATTTCAAACAAGCAAGGAATGAATATACAAAGATTAGAAGAGAAGAAAAACAGAAATATGAAAAAGATATAATCGACAAATGCAAAGACCAACCTAAATTATTTTATAGACATATGAACGGCAAATTAAAGAATAGAGAAACAATCGATAAACTGAAAATGGATGGAACTACATATGAAGACCCAGCAGAGATGGCAGAAGTGATGAACAACAGCTTTCAAAAAGTTTTCACAAAGGTAGACGAATTCGTACAACCACCGGGCCAGGAAAGAGGAAGGGTTAGGCAGGAGATACAGTTAATGGTGCAGGAGGTCAAGGAAAGCTTGAACAAGCTGGATGTAAGAAAGGCAACAGGGCCGGATGAAGTATCAGGGTGGATCCTGAAAGAATGTAGTGAGCAACTTGCAGAGAAACTGTACTCCATAATGAGCGCCTCCCTGAGTGAAGGAAGGGTACCAGAAGATTGGAATAAAGCAAACATAGTACCAATATATAAAGGACGAAAGGGAGAGGACCCATTAAATTACAGACCGGTATCACTCACTAGTGTGGTTGTGAAGATATGTGAGAGGCTAGTTAAGAACAGGTGGTCGGATTTTTTAGAAAGGGAGAGAATTATCTCGGATTGCAAGTTTGGATTCAGGAGAGGGAGATCTTGTGTCACCAACTTGTTATGTTATTACTCAAATGTGACAGATTTAATACAAGAGAGAGAAGGCTGGGGGGATGGAGTGTACCTGGATTTGAAAAAGGCATTCGACAAAGTACCGCACAGAAGACTAATTTGGAAAACTGAAAATAGGGGCGGAGTGGGTGATGGACTTATTAAGTGGCTGGAGGACTTCCTAGCTAACAGGGAAATGAGGACAATAATCAAGGACAAAGTTTCCAACTGGTGCCCAATGAGGAGTGGGGTCCCACAAAGTTCAGTGCTGGCACCATTAATGTTTGCTGTTTATATAAATGATATGGTGGACAGAGTGACCAGCTATGTGAGTTTGTTTGCAGATGATGCAAAGCTATTGAAACGAGTCAATGATGTGAAAGACTGTGAGGCATTGCAGAGGGACCTGGACAAAACATGGGAGTGGAGTGGTACATGGTAGATAGAGTTCAACCTTGGGAAATGTAAAAAAATAGAGTTTGGCAGGAGTGGTAGAAGATGTGAATATGATTATAAGATGGGAAGTGAGATAATATGCAGAGGAGTGGAAGAAAAAGATTTGGGAGTGACTATCTCAGAGAACATGTCACCGGACAAACACATCAACAGGATAATGGGACAAACTATGAATTTGCTGAGGAACATAAGGACAGCATTTGTGTATTTGGACGAAGAGATGATGAAGAAAATAATAGTTACAATGATAAGGCCAAGGTTGGAGTATGCAGCAGTAGTCTGGTCTCCTCACAAAAAGAACATAAGAAAGCTGGAAAGAGTACAGAGAGCGGCAACCAAGATGGCACCGGAACTTAGGGATTGGACTTACGAGGGGAGACTCAATAGCATGAGTCTCACAACCCTGGAGAGAAGAAGAGAAAGAGGAGACCTGATAGTGGTGTACAGGGTGGCGAGCGGGGTGGAGAATCTGGACAGAGAGGACCTGTGTGTGTGAAGCGAGCGAGAAACGAGAGGACATGGAAAGAAGTTGAGGGCGACCACGTGTAGGTGAGATGTGAAAAAGTTTAGCTTCCCAAACAGAAGCATTGAGATATGGAATGGACTGGAGGAGGAGGTGGTTTGTGCGAGAAACATTCATGATTTTAAGGAAAAGTTGGATAAGAGAGGATATGGAAACAGGACAGCGCGAGCGTAGCTCTTTTCCCGTATGTCACAACTAGGTACACACACACACACACACACACACACACACACACACACACACACACACACACACACACACAAACAGGTAAATCCCTCACCTGAATGAATTCTTAACGAAACTGAGCTGCGCCAGATTGAACCTTATTGTCTCTGCCTTTCCTGCTCTCTCGTATTTCTCACTCTCCAGGTTTCTTTTCTGCCACAGGTGAAGAAACACATCCCTGTCCTTTAATCCCTCCATCGTCGTATTTCACAAACTTAGACGTCCTTGTAATAAGTTAAACAGGTAGGGAAAGCAGAGAACGTCAGCCACTCGAGTTTGTTGTGGTTTTTGCTTCCCGCCCTCTTGCTCTTGCTCTTGCTGGACAGGTGACCCGTTGTAGAGTCAGGCCTTCGTATCGGCACACCCTGTAAAAATAAAACAACACAAGCAGTATATATCCATTACAAATCTTCCAATTCCCTATTTCTTGCACACCACATCTTTTCCAGAAAACTCTTCATGGCTTCTATAATTCTATCATTTGCTTCATCACTCAGTCCCAGCAGCAGCAGCATCCATTCCCTCTCTGTCCTTGCAATCCTCCCATTCACATCCCAGCCCATCTCACTCAGTGCCACCCTCATCATCTCCGTCCTTTCTCTCCGGTACCTCCCACACACCAGTATCACATGCACGACAGTTTCATCCACACCCCTGTCACACATCTGACACACTTTGCTGCGGGACTCAGACCACCTGTAATTTCTTGCATTCACATTCACCTGGGGGGAAGTGGGGGATATGAGCCTAAAATATAAACACGACTGACTGACTGATTAATTGATAACTTAAAGTATTGCAATATATAACAAAAAGAGAAAGAAAATGTTGATGATATGGATACTTAGCGTTTTGATCTTGACAGAAGTCGAGTCGTCCCTGAAGCTTGACAAGCTAGACCTAACAAAGGACTCAAACTCCATGGCACGTGCCAGAGCTTCCTGCATTGATGTTGGCTTAGCTTGGTTCATTTGTATCTTCAGCTGAGGGCTGTCCAGGGCATCGATGAATTGATCACGCAGCAAAACCGTCAGCAGGTCAGGGGTGGCACCTGGGTATGCCTTGTGTGCCATGCTCTCAAGGTCCTGAGCGAGTTCCTGAAGAGACTCGCCGCGCCTCCTGTTGCGGGTTCTGAACCTAACCCTGAAGAGCTCGTTCTGGTGCTTGGTCCCATATCGTTGCTCCAGCACCTGTGCCAGCCCGCTGTAGCTGCCCTTTGTCGCATTGTCGAGCTGAGCAAGGACCTCCAGCGCCGCCCCTTTCAGGCTAGTGGCCAGCTGTACCGCGCACTCTTGGTCATCCCATCCGTTCCGCGCTGCCAACAGCTCAAACTGAGCGCGGTAAGCCTCCCAGGAGACCTTGCCATCAAACTCCTGAGGCTTCTTTCTAACAGGCGAACCCAGCAGACTCATGGGGCTGGCGAAACTTCTTGCGGGGATAAACTCAGGCGAAACAGGGCTCAAACTACCCCGGACTTGCGTAGGAGAAGCATTTTGGATACAACTAGCCCCTGCAGGCACTGGCTGTCCGTTTCCAGCCAAGCAGTCTTCAAGGGCCTTCACTCTGTCACTTACGTCACAAACTGCCTGTTCAGTACGGTTCACATTTCCCTGCACTTCTATATTTCTTTGTGTGTCGTCTCCTGTACCACCTCCATCTCTTGTTGAAGATTTGTGTGTTCTTTCTCCACTTCTATCAGGCGTTGTCCTAACTTCGTGGTCACATCAGTCATTTCTCTTCGTACTGACTCACTTCCATCTTGTACTACTTGTAGCTGTTGCTGTAATCCCGTGAAGCGATCTTCTAGCTGTTCTTTGAGTTCTTGGAGTGTTCCTTCTTGTTGTTGCTGTGCTCTTTCTTGTTGTTCTTTGAGTTCTTGGAGTGTTCTTTCTTGTTGTTGCTGTGCTCTTTCTTTTTGTTCTTTGAGTTCTTGGAGTGCTCTTTCTTGTTGTTGCTGTGCTCTTTCTTGTTTCTCCCCCTGTAGTCTCAAAGCTTCCAAGAGTTCAGTCAACACGTCGTCCCTCTGGGCAGCTTGGGAACGAGTCTCCATGGCGAAAAAACAAATGCCTACACTCCTGACGCCAATGTTATGCCGGACGTGTTACTTGGGTTCCGTGTCGCCGTCAGGAGACTCCGTGGGAGGGAGATATGTAAACACTTTGCACAGCTTCTGTAGTTTAATATTCTTCCTTAGTAGTACACTTCACTCTGACTCTTCACTTACAACTAGCTTCCTATGACTGGGACTGTCTCCTCTCGCCCTCTTCTCCTATATATATATCCAGAACAGTACACTCTAGAATGTTACAGTATATTTTAGATCATACAAGAACATGTAGCAAAAATATGTGCGAGTTGGCAACACTTCCCACTTGGCACCTGGCCGCGCCCCGCGGGGCGCGGACGGCTCGCCTTGTTCCCCGCCCCCCCTGCTCGCTCCTCCCGGAGCCTTCTAGAGGCCCATGGACGCCGGGGGAAGCTTCCAGCACAACAGTATTTAAAAGTTTAATATTTTCATATCTTAGTAGGAACGTTCGGGGTGAATTTTTACCTGTGCTGCATTATTCAATTTTCACTGTCACCCTGCAAACCAGAGACACCAGGATTAGTATTAAAAGGCAACGAATAAATAGTCATTAGTTACGGCCATGCAGGTAGCGACCCCCGACAACTCTTTTAATTTCCACGCCAGGCCGTCCGTACCCTATTCCTCCCCCTCTCATACCCTCCGGTTAACACGCTTTTTTGTACGAGAGTCTCGAGACGTGTTATAAGTCTCGTAAAGAGACATACACGTCTCGTACAGATACGCACAACGCAGCGACACACCACTTCTCGCCTCCGGTTAGTTGCCGGCTCTTAACTGTGAAGGTATCACTATGTCGAAGTGGAAAGGTTCCCATGAATCTGGTCGTACTTATTACACCAAGTGGAAACAAGAATTACGAAAACATATATGTTATATTATTAGTTTGGTATTGGAAAAGTTAAGCTGGTATTTAAAATTGAAGTATTTGGTATCAAGTCCCAGAGTAGACCTGGCAACCCTGACCCCATCTCAGCTATCATTGCTTTGGCAAGGGTGCCCAATATATAGGCGGTGCTGCTTTAGCGGGGTGTTTACCGTGTAATGTGTATATTATAATGTACATGTGTATGTATGACTGTACGTGTGGCGACACCCGGTCGGTGTCGCACAACAGGATGTCTAACAACACGTCGTGCTTTTGGCCGTGGAAAGCTGTGATGAATTGACACTAGGATCAGCAAATGATGACTTTCATCAGCCGTCATCAACCGGAACCCACACCCTTCCGGGCGAACAACGCGGAGAAGGGAGAGAAGACGGGTGACGGGCAGAGCACCGCTCGCCTTCCGTTCGTCCGGAAGGGTGTGGGTTCCGGTTGATGACGGCTGATGAAAGTCATCATTTGCTGATCCTAGTGTCAATTCATCACAGCTTTCCACGGCCAAAAGCACGACGTGTTGTTAGACATCCTGTTGTGCGACACCGACTGAAGTTACGGTTGAGAGAGAGATAAAAACAACAACCGGGGTGAACCGTGCGATGCCGAGCACTTGCCGGGCACGTATCGGGCACGTACCGTCCTGGTACCGTGTTTTGCCGTGCGAGGATTGGCCAAGACCGTTGTGGTTTCCGCCTTCGCCGGGGGTTAGTTCTTGGGACACCGTGCTCGCATCGCCTGTCACCGAGGGAAAAGGAATACTGTGCATATGTACAGTACCTTGCACCTTATATATACTGTACTGTAGTCGTCAGGTCGGTACTGGAACCTAGGGGTGGGCAGGTACTAGTACCAGACTGCTCGGTACCGGTACCAATACTAGCCAGTCGCTCATGATGTCCTTCATTTCTTCCTCACACGAGTGAGAGGCTGAGACTGAGTGCATGAGTGGATATCTCGGTGTTATGGATATTCTCTCTCTCTCTCTCTCTCTCTCTCTCTCTCTCTCTCTCTCTCTCTCTCTCTCTCTCTCTCTCTCTCTCTCTCTCTCTCTCTCTCACACACACACACACACACACACACACTGAATGAAGTGAATATTTACCCAACCGCCACCATGAGATTTTCCCCCTCGGAAAAAAATCCAACCAGGCAACTCTGCGCTCGTTTGGCCAGGGAAGACCACGAACCGCGTCATAGACGGTTTTATGAGCGTGATCTGAACATACGTTTCTGAAACCATACCGCGTCATAGGAAACCGCGCCTTACGAATCCGCGTCGTACGCGATTTTACTGTACTTCCATTTCATATTTTCATATGTAGAATATTCAACATCACTAGATGGGCCACCACCGCCCCCGTCACGAACTCAAAAGTTAACTTGGATTCATCTCTGCCTGGGCCGACGGAGCTTCACGTGCGGGCCCGGGTGGACTCCGTTTCCCACTGTCCCCTCCGTCGATGACGTCACTGACGGTCGACGGATCCGTGAAAACGGTGGGAACCACGCCTTAAGCCGCGTCCACATTAGGCCTCACGAGGCGACTCATGAGGCGACTCGTGTATGTCCCTGGACTCACAAAAACAATAGAATACGGACGGGCATGAGGCCGCTGCTGGCAATGGACATGTTTCCGGTTCTGGGAAGAGCCTAGAAATGCATTGTGCCGCGTACCAATGATAACGTAGTGCACATATTACGTCCTTTAAATCGCTAGTTGACTGGATATTGGAGAGATATCACAAATTCTTCTCATCTCACGGGGAGAAGCCACCATTAGCTCGTGACGTCATCAGGCTGAAGCGGAGTACAGCAGACGACAGTACTAGTGTTGTGTCCATTGTTTTTTCATGAGCTATGGCCACTCCAGCTCCAAACTGCGCCCAACAGGTATGTTACAGGTGCTTACAGAACACCTTAAGAGTGTTGAAAATATGCTATATTATTAAAATGGGAGTGAAATCAACCGATTCGCCTCTGTTCTGCAGAAAATAGTTGAGTTCATGGTTAAAAGCTAGTCCGAGGGGGAACTATAGAAAATAATCAAGGTTGAATTTATATTAGTATTATGGAAATTTACCTATAGCCTAACCTAGAGAAAACAATGGTTCTGGAACGTCAGAGAGAGAGAATCAACGCCTGAAGATGAATAAGAAGAAAACGAATGCAGACCAATATTCTATAATCAGAGGACGTGACAGTAGATTTACATAGATTTACATAGAAAATCAGACCACACAGACCCCATGGTCCAGACTAGGTGGTCTGTCCTTAAACCTAAGTGATTTTACATTAATCAGAAGGCTCCTAAACGTTGCATTTCTACTCTAGTTGATATTAAGTTGAAGGAAGTGACGGTCGAGCTTATTTTTGAAGGAGTCAATCGTGTTACACTGGACCACTGATGGTGGAAGCTTATTCCATTCTCGCACTACAACGTTGGTGAAGAAAAATTTGGTGCAGTCTGAATTTACTTGTCTACATTTGAGTTTTACGCCATTGTTCCTCGTGCGCAAAGTGTCATCGATCATAAACAATGTTGATCTGTCTACATTCGTGAAACCATTAAGTATTTTATAACATTCGATCAGTTTTCCTCGGAGGCGACGTTTCTCAAGAGAGAACATGTTAAGGGTAGAAAGCCTTTCTTCGTAGGATTTGTTGCGCAAGGAAGGGATCATTTTCGTTGCCCGACGCTGAACACCTTCTAATTTAGCAATATTCTTTGCATGGTGGGGAGACCAAAACTGTACCGCATATTCCATGTGGGGTCTGACTAAACTATTGTAGAGCGGGAGTATTACATCTTTATTCTTGAATAAAAAGTTTCTTTTAATGAAGCCCAACATTCTGTTCGCTTTATTTGCTGCATCGATGCATTGCTGTGAGAATTTGAGGTTTGACGCGATTTTGATCCCCAAGTCCTTGACGCATTGAACGCTTTTGAGTTTAACGCCGTGCATTTCGTAATCGAACTTCTTATTCCTCGTTCCAACTTGAAGGACCTGGCACTTGCTTACGTTAAAGGGCATCTCCCATCTATCCGACCAAGCTGAAATTTTGTGTTGAGTTGTAGTTGAGTTCACGATGAAAAGTTAGTCCGAGGGGAAACAAACAAAAAAAAATACTGCAGGATTCACTAGCACAAATATTTTGTGGAGTACTTTTGTCCGTATATATATATATATATATATATATATATATATATATATATATATATATATATATATATATATATATATATATATATATATATATATATATATATATATATACTCTTGCACATTGTCACGAATCACCAACGACTGCGGATTACGTCTCCAGGCATTGCTAGCCACTAGAAACATACACTACAACACGAAGTCTCGGAGTAACACAAAATTGGCGGCCTGCTGACTGCATCGTGACGTCACGACCAATCATCTCCCGTTTCCAGGTCACGTGATTTTTCCTCAACTTTAATCCATATTTTATACCACATTTACTATTTTACATGAAGAAAAAATAGCACCATAGCTGAATTTAGGGCCTATTTTATCCATACAGACAGAATTTGAAATAAATATGTTGACCGGAAACATGTCCATTCTGGCGAGAGGTATTTTTGGGGCAGGAGGCGTGAACGTGGCAACATCAGCTGCGTGCTGCTCTCAGATCAAAGTTGAAAACGTTGAGGACAACGTTGAGTGAACTCGGGGCAACACTCATGTGATGATTGATATTCTGAAACTGCACCCCTGCATCTGACAGGTGAAAAATAAACATTACAAGAATAACAATGACTGGCGAGGCGGTGCAAGAGTCGCCTCGTGAGGCCTAGTGTGGACGCAGCTTTAGAGTCGATAGATTACGTCACTATAGTAACATATAGCCTAGTCATATTCACATACATGAATTACTCTAGTTAGAAGGTAAAGCCTTAGATTATATAGAAATGCGTTTGTCCCTCCCTCACCAGGTACAGCGGTTAGTCGGTTTAACTGGGTTAATGGAGTGAGCGCCAAGTAAATAAAGCTACTTTGCGCCTGCGTGTTTCGTTCACGATACCTTACCAGGATTAAATAAATCAACGATCAATAATTATCGCTTAATATAATAAATAAATACGCTTATTGAAGAAACTATTTTGCAACTTGTATAAAAATAATTGTAAGAAGTGAGTAGTGAGGTTACAAAATGTCTGCAGTAAGTAGTTGCCATGACAACGTTGACCACAATTTTTTTTAATGTGATCGGTGATTGGAAGTTAGTTTGTGAAGTTCCGATCTCCACAGTCCGATTACCTTTTGCAAAAATGATCCAATCTTTGCATTCCGATCGCCAATTGCTGTTCCGATCAGATCGGAAGATCGGACGATCGGATTGATGATCGGATGTGCCCAGCTCTGGTCTTAAATCAAGGTGGTCGCCAAGAAATGCTATTTTTTACGGTATAAGTTAAGTATTCCCATAATAATGTCATATTAAGTCATCAATCTGCCGTCTTTTGCCATTCTTGGGGACAATTATAAATGAATCTTCACGAATAACTGTACGTTTACAATCAAATGGAAACACCAGAGTCTTTACAAACTCAAAAAAAAAAAAATTAACTTCAGCAAAGTTTGCGATATAATATCAGTCATAAAAATGTTCTAATACTTTTCAATATATGTCCTTCTATAATAACAAATAGAACACTATTTACTCAAGAAATATACGAAGGAAAAGCCGAAGATGTCCCTCTACCTCGCGGAGTCAACACTTTTCCCATCCCATCCGCACCCTCACGGGGTAGCATAAAGCAACCCCAACTACATGGGAAAGCTTTACACTACGGTTTATGGCCACGGGTAAGGGATGGGATGGGAATGGGGAAGTCCCGACAACCTAAGATTTGGATGCCATTATTGGCCCTGTTTTCGCCGCGCTTTTCAAACGCTAGCACACGCTCTCTTTCGTATTTCTGTTTCACAGCCAATGAGTCGTCCAATGAAACTGAGCACACTTGTGTCAGATCTGCACACCTTCCCCTAACAGCCAGCAAGGAGCCAGCAGCCAGCAAGCTCTGGGAAAATAAATAAGAGACGGTATGTGTCTACATCAACAGGTATCGCCATCCCACCATTACGCCCTTATACTTTACCATAATTAATTTGGTCACCACCCAGCAAACATCGAAAGTCCGGGCCGATACCGGCAAATAACGGAACTATGGCAGAAAGGATTTCGTTTATCGGGCCAATATAAGGGCGATATAAATATTCTGCAATCGGGCCATATAAGAGGCAAATGTACATACATCGGGCCAGTATTAAGTAGCCTACATTACGTCTTTTTGTTGTAGTTCGAGGATTTTGTTTAACGGGCCAATATAAGGGCGATATAAATATTCTGCAATCGGGCCATAAGAGGTAAATGTACAGACGTCAAAAAAAGTATCGGTGCACTATAAGTACGAATCATTCTGACACCACGGAACGAAGGACGATGAAAAGAAGTGGCCGACTTGATACACGTTGGTAGCCCTGCTGTGAGGTGAACGCCATAAATCACCAGCCAGCGTGATATTACATACAGGTTCACATATGTGGTTACGTTAAACGGCCTATCTGCGTGCGTCGATAATGTAACATAACACTGTCATGTGGTTTTTACCGTAACACTTTACATGTGGAAAACCCTAACTGCACTTCACCTATGAAATGGGGTATGTGAACTATACAACATGAAAGTCGAATACGGGTCATGCATATATAATAGCTGTTATTACTCATAGTAATTATGTTGTTATAATATTACTAGTAATATGTTTGCTGTTAATACTACTTTTAGGAGAAATATAACAACGCGTGTTTCAAATTTTTATTAATATATTAATAAGCCGTATAGGCACCACCTGCTGCTAAGACAGCATTCAGCCGTTTAGGCATGGATGCCACCAACGCACTAGTCATTTCTTGCCCAAGTGGACGACGGAGGTTCTCCCATGCTTGCAGTGCACTTCTGACGACAGCAGCACGGTTCCGTCGCCTGTCCTGCTCAGTAGGGATGGGCAAGTACCGTTAAATTGAGTACCAGTAGTACCGGTACCGAAAACTCAGGTACCGTTGGTACCGGTACCGGTACCCGAAGGAGTTTTTTTTTATCTTAATGACTTCTGATGAAATTCCCAAATAAATTTCCTGTAAAGAAAACTCTCTCTCTCTCTCTCTCTCTCTCTCTCTCTCTGAATCAGGGGCGGATACAGGGGGGGGGCCCAGGGGGCCCGGGCCCCACCCAAATCTCCGCCCCCCCAGAAAATCTCGAGTGTATGCGGATAGTGGGTACAGAACTGACTCGCTTATAATGTGCTGCAACTAAAATACGGAATGTGTCGTCGGCTGTAGGCATATGCAGGCGCGGATACGAGGAAGGGGGGGAGCCAGATGGCCCGGGACCCCCCAAAAAATATTAGGATAACTAAATATTTGAGATACCCATGAATTTAGAAAACATAAAATATATTTAAGATACCCCTAAAAAGCAAGAGAGCTGGGGAGCGAAGCCAGCCGCCGCTAGATAATTCGATCTGGACGCTGTCCTCCAAACTTTAAAAAACTCCTCCTCTATGGTTCCTTGGGCTTTACTATGCGGAGGTGGACGGGATGCTCAGGCAAGATTAAATTTTTTTTCGGTGTCTGATGTAATTTTTCACTCCTGCAGGGCCAGGGCAGAACGGGCACGTGCCCAGGGCCCCGCGCTCTTATGAGCCCCGCACTCGTCTAACAATCTATATACTCGTACAGGGCCGTAGTGCGCCGTACCCAAGGGGTGAGGGGCCGGAGGTGTCGGACGACCCCCCCAATCTGCTAAAATGTCCACTTTCCGAGAGTCAAAACGAAAGCTGGTACCTTTCTGTTGCATTTCTGGAGAACTCAGGATTTTCTTTATTTATTTTCAGTATTTAAGTTACGGAATCGTATATTGAATATTATAGAGCAAGATTTAAAGGCCTAGGAAAAAATCTTTGTGACCTCATTCCTCACATGCAGCTTGACGCCACCGTTGGGCTCCTTCTCATCGCCATACGTGA
>NC_066551.1:14828126-14875797 GCF_024679095.1 Eriocheir sinensis
CACACACACACACACACACACACACACACACACACACACACATCTGGCCATACGAGATAAAATCGCGAAAAAAATGGATCGATGACATCTCCATGTATCTGAGGCCACGCCTATTGAAGTTTTAGTGATTCAAGTCATTACAATAAACCTCTGGACATTAAGGACTGACCTGAGGAACACACATGCATGTGGACACACACACACACACACACACACACACACACACACACACACACACACACACACACACACACACACACACACACACACACACACACACACACACACATATATATATACTCCCGGTGAGGTATATATGGGAGGTGAGAAGGGAGCTGAAGCCCTCCAAAGACCCTTCCCATGTCCTCACTAACCGTTTCCCTATTGTCTCACCAACACCGGAGAGTAGTTCAGCATGCTCTCTAAAGACAGATCCTCTCTTTATCCACACCACACTACATTCTCACAACATATACACCTTTTCCCAAAATTAAAATTTCAAAATGGCGCACATACACAAGCCTCAGGTCCCCGCCTGGGGGACCTAAATTCCCCCAGGGAGGACTCCCCTTCTGGCTGCCGACCCGAGAGGTGTCTTGATAACTCCTCGAACCTCTTTCTTCTCAATTTCTGCAACATTCGCGGTCTTCGCTCTAATTTTCATTCTGTGGAACATCATCTCTCCTCCTCTAAACCTCACCTTCTCTTCCTTACTGAAACACAGGTTTCTGAGGCTACTGACAGCAATCTCTACTCTGTTCCCTCCTACTATCTCTATCCTAAATTTCAATCCAAAGCTGGATGTTGCGCCTACGTGCGCAACGACATCACTGCTCGTGCCCACGACCTTGACTCTTCTGAATTTTCCACCATCTGGTTAAGACTTCACTGTCACTCTATTACTTAATACATCTGTGCTGTTTATCTCTCACCTAATTCTACCAACTATGTAAAATTCTTTGACTATTTGAATTCCAAAGTGGAGAACATCTTGACCCACTCTCCTTATAGGAGATTTCAATGTTAACCACCAGCTTTGGCTTTCATCTCCTTTCAGTGACCAGCTTGATGAACAAACCTACAACTTTGCTCTCCTCAACGACCTAGAGCAGTTGGTCCAGCACCCTACACGTATTCCTGACCGTCTTGGAGATCGGCCCAACATTCTAGACCTCTTCCTTACCTCAAACCCTTCTGCTTATTCTGTCAAACTGTCCTCTCCGTTGGGCTCCTCCGATCACAATCTTATTTCTGCATCCTGTCCTATCGCTCCTGTACACCCTCTGGACCCACCGAAGAGGCGATGCTTCTGGCATTTTGCTTCAGCTCGGTGGGACGACCTGAGGATGTACTTTTCCGATTTCCCGTGGAATGATTATTGCTTCCAGGATAGAGACCCTCTGTGTGTGCTCAGCGCAGCACAGAGGTGATAGTCTCTGGAATGGAGGCATACATTCCTCGTGCTTTCTCTACTCCTCACACTAAAAAGCCTTGGTTTAATCACGCTTGTTCTCGTGCTGTCAATGATAGAGAGGTAGCTCACAAAAGATACCAGAGCCTTCAAACTAATGCTAATTATGAACTTTACATTTCTGCCCGAAATCGTGCCAAATCTATTCTCCGACTAACCAAAAATTCTTTCATTAATAGAAAATGTCAAAACCTTGCTTTCTCTAACTCTTCCCGTGACTTCTGGCATCTAGCCAAAAACATCTCCTCCAACTTCACTTCTTCATCTTTCCCTCCACTCCTCAGTCCTGACAGCAACACTGCCGTCTCATCTATCTCTAAGGCTGAACTCTTCTCTCAAACTTTTTCTAAAAACTCCACTCTGGACGATTCTGGGCATATTCCTCCTACTCATCCCCCCTCTGACTCCTTTATGCCTGTTATAAAGATTCTTCAAAATGATGTTTTCTATGCCCTCTCTGGCCTCAATCCTCAGAAGGCTTATGGACCTGATGGAGTGCCTCCTATTGTCCTTAAAAACTGTGCCTCCGTGCTGTCACCCTGCCTGGTCAAACTCTTTCGCCTCTGCCTGTCAACATCTACCTTTCCTTCTTGCTGGAAGTATGCCTTCATACAGCCTGTACCTAAGAAGGGTGACCGCTCCAATGCCTCAAACTATCGTCCTATTGCTTTACTTTCTTGTCTATCTAAAGCTTTTGAATCAATCCTTAACCGGAAGATTCAAAAGCACCTTTCCACTTCTGACCTTCTATCTGATCGCCAGTATGGGTTCCGCAAGGGGCGTTCTACTGGTGATCTCCTAACCTTCTTAACTGACTCTTGGTCATCCTCTCTTAGCCGTTTCGGTGAAACTTTTGCTATTGCGCTGGACATATCAAAAGCTTTTGATAGGGTCTGGCACAAATCTTTGCTTTCTAAACTACCCTCCTACGGTTTCTATCCTTCTCTCTGTACCTTTATCTCCAGTTTCCTTTCTGACCGTTCTATTTCTGCCGTGGTAGACGGTTACTGTTCTTCCCCTAAATCTATTAACAGTGGTGTCCCACAGGGTTCTGTCCTATCTCCCACTCTTTTTCTGTTGTTCATTGATGATCTTCTTTCCAAAACGAACTGTCCTATCCATTCCTACGCCGATGATTCCACTCTGCATTATTCAACTTCTTTTAATAGAAGACCCACCCTTCAGGAACTTAACGACTCAAGGCTGGAGGCTGCAGAACGCTTAGCCTCAGACCTTACTATTATTTCCGATTGGGGCAAGAAGAACCTGGTGTCCTTCAACGCCTCAAAAACACAGTTTCTCCACCTATCCACTCGACACAATCTTCCAAACAACTATCCACTATTCTTTGACAACACCCCGCTATCACCTTCCTCAACACTAAACATCCTCGGTCTATCCTTAACTCAAAATCTCAACTGGAAACTTCATATCTCATCTCTTACTAAATCAGCTTCCTCGAGGCTGGGCGTTCTGTACCGTCTCCGCCAGTTCTTCTCCCTGCACAGTTGCTGTCCATAGACAGGGGCCTTGTCCGCACTCGTATGGAGTAGGCATCGCATGTGTGGGGGCTCCACTCACAGCTCTTCTGGACAGAGTGGAGGCTAAGGCTCTTCGTCTCATCAGCTCTCCTCCTCATACTGATAGTCTTCTACCTCTTAAATTCCGCCGCAATGTTGCCTCTCTTTCTATCTTCTATCGATATTTCCACGCTGACTGCTCTTCTGAACTTGCTAACTGCATGCCTCCCCCCCTCCCGCGGCCCCGCTGCACTCGACTTTCTACTCATGCTCATCCCTATACTGTCCAAACCCCTTATGCAAGAGTTAACCAGCATCTTCACTCTTTCATCCCTCACGCTGGTAAACTCTGGAACAATCTTCCTTCATCTGTATTTCCTCCTGCCTACGACTTGAACTCTTTCAAGAGGAGGGTATCAGGACACCTCTCCTCCCGAAACTGACCTATCTTTCGGCCACCTCTTTGGATTCTTTTTAGGAGCAGCGAGTAGCGGGCTTTTTTTTTATTAATGTTTACTTTTTTGTGCACTTGAGCTGTCTCCTTTGCTGTAAAAACACACACACACACACACACACACACACACACACACACACACACACATCTTTTCATACGAGATAAAATCACGGAAAAAATGTTTCGATGACATCTCCATGTATCTGAGGCCACGCCTTCTTGTCTTCTAAAGCCTTAATGATTCAAGTCAGTACAATAAACCTCAGGTCATTAAGGACTGACCTGAGGAACACACGCGCATGCGCACACACACACACACACACACACACACACACACACACACACACACACACACACACACACACATACGTACAAACGAACTCACAACGCCGGGGTATTTATGGGCGTCAAACCAACGAGCACTTCACAGCTTTTCAAGGAGGTCTCGGGTCAAGAGGTCTCCTGTTCTTGTTTCTCGCAAACATGAGGATCCCTGTACACACCTGTATCAAATGTTCATGGTGTAATAATTACTTCCCGTTGTCCGCACTCACAGCTCATAGGGCGGCCTGCCTTCCAGAGGGCCTTGGGACTGGATCGAAAGATATATCTACTAGAAACAATGGTAAGTACTTAAATGTTCGCGTCACTTTATATGATTGTCATAAAAAAAAACAGTAGCAGATGTGGATGAGGGGAGAGGGGTAGAAAGTTGGGTAACATGTTCAATATCGACTTTAGTCTTTCTATCTTTTTTCAGAAGAGACACCGTCGACTAGCTTTGTTCGATCAGATGTCGGTTTCTCTCAACCAGGCCCCAGCGATATTGGAAGTTGTTCTCCACGGACGGGTCTCAGCTACGAAGCCAGTCAAAACCAAAGGTATGCCAAAACCTAATATCTTCTGAAATGTAATATTGTTAAAATGTGTTTTACAAGAGACACAATTCCCATATTGTATTTTAAGTGCCACAGTAAAATATGTGCGGGGTAGAGAGGTTCATAAAATTTCATTTATGTGTTTCATATTCCTTAAGGGCTATCTCTGAAGAAGGCGGGTCTGGTAGGCTCAGCCATTGCCCCTCCTCTTCAGCGATCGGTAGTGGACGAAAACGAAAACAAGCGAATACAGGAACAAACGGTAAGTTTCTACGTTTTTTTATTGCGCACACGTCTGTTCTAAGGAAAAAATTGTAATTTCACTGGTCCCTCTAATATTATTTTACCTTTCTTCAGACACCTGCAGGAAAAAGCATGCCCGTCGTGAGGGATTCTCCCATCCAAACAGTTCTCCACAGCCAGGGCCCAGCGGTTATAACCCGGGACGGCCGGCAACAACACCCTCACCAACACCCGGTGAAATAAGTCAATATTTCAACGGGGCCTTAACAACGATCGACGTGCCCGTCCCACAAACAGACAACGGCGACATTGCATCGTATTTCAACAACAACACTGACCGTCTTCGCGAGGCAGTAGAGTCTGTATTCCAAGGCTGCCAGCAGGTTAGACCTCCTTCTTTTAAAGTGTACGTTGACATGCATCTGCGTTTAGTCAGAGAAGACCCCGACGACGGAGTTCAATATAGAGATATGTATATGAGAAGTCATATGCAGCTGCACAATAGTATTGGAGAGTATGTGCCTTATCCTAAGGGTGTTCCTGGGAAAACACAAGTTCTCAACCCTTCGGGACCCACGGACTGTGTTTTCCAAGTTCTAACAGCTTATCGCTATCTAAAGTCAAGAAATGTAGTTCCATCGGGCAGACAATAGGAGAGTGCTTGCTTGGCCTCTATTAATACGGGTAACATTCCAACCCCGGTATCCTGGGAAGACCTCGGTCGGCTTGAAAGATTAAACAACATAAGTATTCGCGTTTACTGTCTAGACAACGTTGAAGACAAAAAAGGCGAACTAACTCTTGTCAGAAAGGGGCTCAAAGATCAAGAAGTTGTTCATTGTCTGTTGTTGGGGAACAGGCACCTAGCTCTTATCCAAGACTTTGACGCATACATGAACCTGTTTACCTGCCAACGTCGGGAAAAAAAATGTTTTGCGATATCTGCCTGTGCACCTGTGAGAACAAGACAACGCTTGCTGAACATGTGCTAATTTGCCCAACGATGATCACAAGACTAAGATTTCCACCCGCGGGCTCTACTGTGAAATTTATTAATCATGCTAAGGCATATGAGCCATCTTATTTAGCATTCTATGACTTTGAGAGTATTCTCGTAGAGCCTTCTTCGAATGTGTCTGGATGTGTAAAGAGACATCACTTTGCCATAGCGTATGCTTACATTATAGAAACGGAGAAACAATACAAAGCGGATCCTATTGTGGAAGTAATGCTGTAAACCATTTTATTCATACAATGCAGTGTGCCTGGAAGAAGTTAAAATTTTCTAAAGGCTACAATAAAATCAACATGACCGATGAAGATACGACACGTCACAATGAGCAAACTCACTGTCTTCTCTGTAAACAGGGTTTTTTAAAAGGTAAAGGAGTAAAACATCATGACCATGAAAAATCAGGAAACAATTACATTGGAGCTTATTGTAATAGATGCAACCTCCAAATGAAAAATCACAAATTGCAGCTCACTCTCATTGCACATAATGTTAATTACGACATGTCGTTAATCCTGCGTGAATTAACGATACGTGACTTGAAAATCAAACTAAGACCAAAACGTTCAGTTCACAAATACCATGAAGTCATCATAAATGACTTGAGATTTATTGACTCGTATGCCTTTATGTCTGGTTCACTCGCGGCTTTAGCGAACCAATTCATCAGTAATGGGAACGAACCCATATGCACACAACAGATGTTGAAAGATGTGCCAACACCTGCGTTGCCATTATTGATCAAGGGAAAGCAGGTGTTTTGTTATGACTATATGGATTTGATGGAATGACTTTCTGAGACACGTCTTCCATCCCGCGAAGATTTTTTTCAATTCGCTTCAAGAAGCAGAACTTTCCGAAAGTGATTATGAACATGCTCGGAATGTTTGGAAAGTAGCTGGGTGTCAGAGCCTGAAGGACTATTTGTTGCTTTATGTAAAAGTGGATGTTGGCCTACTATGTGATGTCTTCCTAGAGTGGCGAGGTATTTTGAAAACCCAATGGAGGTTGGATATTGTAATAATGTTAGCCTGCCAGGATTTGCCTATGACTCCTTTCTGCTGAAAACACAGCAGGAATTAGAGGTGCTTAGTAGCCCAAACATATATCATTGCATTCAAACAAATGTGCGTGGGGGCTACACAAGTGTTGTGCGTCGTTTTGTACGCGCCAATAACATATACACGAACCCTCAGTTTAATCCAAAACATGATAGAAGCACTTTCCTATCATATCTTGACTTCAACAGTCTTTATCCCACTGTAATGCAAGAGAAGTTGCCATGTGGGGATATGAGAAAACTAGATGAGACAGAAATGCAGTCGTTTTTGAGCGGGGGCTTGGTCAATCAAGCAACCGATGGCGATTTTGGATATCTCATTCTGTGCGATACTGAGGCTGTCTCACGTGAAGTCGTTGAGAAAACGAATGACCTCCCACTGATCATCAGAAGACACAATATGAATGAGTACAGTAAAATATCCCAAGAGAGGGATATCTGTAGTTGAGGACAAAATATACTACATTAGCACCTTGGAGTCACGATCTTACGGTCATCCCGATAATTCTATAGGGATAGAGGAGGAAGAGAAGGAGGAGGAGGTAGCCCAGATCGTGACACTGTCAAACGAAGAAAATTTGGAGGAAGGCGATGAAAGAGGCATAACAGAAGCGAGACTAGTCGAGGTAATGGGTGGGCAAGAGATCGGTGAAATGGGAGAACTAGAAGAAACCTATGAATTGTTGGGAGAACGGGATGTGCTGGCCGAGCAATATTTTCCCTTGATAAAACGGGTAGAGACGGATGATGACATGTTAATGCTAGCCGCGGAACAGGAAGAAATAAATCAAAATGCTCTCATCATCCCCCCTTGAATATATGCTAGAAGATACAGACTTTTCAGAATAAATTGTAGTTGTTTATAAGATAAGGACTAGTGTGAATGTTGTATATACTGTTTATAGTGTAAGAATTTGCCTGCTATTTTTATGTTAAATATAAAATATATGTAAATATATTCTGTATATAGGACTAATGTTGGAGTCTATGATATTATAAAATTGCACATGATGAATCTGGAATCATAATTTAACCAAATTCCAATAAACATTGAGTTTGTTTGACTTGTTTATATGTCCTTTATCAAAAAAAGAAACGGATGAAAAAAAAACAATAATTGTCTTAAAATTTATTCGATTTGTGGAAACATGAATAAAACGCTTTTATGTTTCGATCCGGCTCATACATAAAAGACTGCCCGCCAAACAAGGCGGCGGCGGCGGCGGCGGGCGCTGCGGGCGCTGCGACGACAGGATGCAACAGGATTGCGCGGGGCCCGGGACGGGGCGGGGCGGGGCGGGGCGGGGCGGGGGCAGCACGGGGTAGTGGCGGTGACGAGTGAGGACCTGTGAATGGAGCCAGACCTCTGATTTAAGCATGGTATACACCCCCCCCCCCCCCCCCGATAAGGGAACTAGAAAATTATTTATGCTTAGAATAGCTTCATGGAATGTAATACACTGCAATATGAAAAAATCAGTAAGTCAATACTTACTTTTATTGAGCACATGTTAAATGTCTGATGACATACGGGCATTATAAACTTGCTGTAAGCGAATCTCATCACGTGTTCATCATTCCTCGAATATTCGGTCTTGGAAAACTCCATACATATTTTTTCAAGAGTTTCTCTTACACCCAAGTGTGAAACATTGTAGGCAAAGTACATGGCATAAGCCCCGCACACATCGCTTCGCGTGCTTTGAAGTCGAAATGCATTTTTATACATACTGAGCCCGGGGTAATCAATATATTTAAAATGATCAGAGTATAATTTTGGATCGAGAGCATAACTATCTAGGAACACTGCCATGCCCGGTTCATAGTAGAGACAAATCCAGCGTCCCATTTCTCTTTTAGAATAACTTGGTAGCGTATTGACAATGCACACTATAGGTTTTCTATATCGAGGTATAGAGTTTACCTCGTCTGCCAAAAACACGCCTAAAAACAAGGCTTGCTTTCCTATGTGCCCCCTCAATCCTCTTTCAATCTCCATGTTGTTCATCGCACAGCCGCTTCAAGCGCGCACATCACACTGCAGCCGTCTTTCAGAATTAAATGTTATTATACCCACTGTTTCGCCAAACAGTATCAACAGACGGTTCTCGTTTTCTCCCTTGCTTAGATTCAAGCTAAGTCTAAGTCCCCCATTCATTTAAACGGGCAAATTATCATTCAAGTTTTCAGCACGCAAATCAAATGTGCAAATCATTGCCCCCTTGCCGAAAATATCCTTTCCGATTAAATGGTCTTTGTGAAAACCAAGTGCATCCAAAGTACGATGGTAGAGCTCAGCATAGTCATGAGGGAATTTACTAGGAATATTATACATGGTTCTACCATTAACACTTAAGCTTATTTGACTTATATCGCCATAGCTCAAATACAATGGATTTAGCGTATAGTCGCCAGAATGAGCTTCCATGCTCGTTATAATAAGCGAGAGTTTTTCCGGAATAACATTACCCCACGGTTGATCATACGTTCCTGAGGTTTGGTCTTTGGCTAGCACATAGGTTTTCAAGAGGGTTTTGGTAAATGTCGATTTTAAAAGATTCCCTGTGGCGAGAGACGCGTTCAAAGCATGAAGTGCATTAGGATAAGGAAACAGTCACGTATAAAGCAGCTTGGCAGACGAATGTTATCGTCAGTTGGAGAATTTAGCAGCCATGCATTACTAGATAGTTCCATTCGGAGTCGAACCGAAATACCATCGAGCAAGTAACTGTCTAAAGAACTTATATCCAGAAGAAGCGGGGTACAGAGTTGTATACCGTGAGTCTTAACCCGCTTCATAATGGTCTTGTGTTGCGCGCTGGCATTGTCAAAGTATTCTGCTGTTACTTTGGAAATAAAACCGTTCTCTGGGATGGTAATGTTAGCATTGGCTCCAATTGTATTCAATTTGTTGGGCGACAAAGTATTCAGCATTTTAACGTATGACGTGTACCCATAAAGTACATTATTGTCAACAGCTACATCTCCCAAAAAACATTGCACTGATTTGAATAGGCTGTGCGCGGTATTATTTATAAATTCAACGTGTTGAGCGTCTTCGAGAGGAGTAGTATTGTCTGGCTTAGTTAAGCGTAAAGAGGTGTGCAACACCAATTTCCCCAAATCAATAAAACTGCCAAGTGTTCCAGGAATGAGAAATTCTATATATCTATCGGATAATTTCATATTGAATCCAAGGTTAGTAGGTAAAACATCAGCATCATAACGGGAGGCAATCGTTGTTTCCAATAATCTCATTTTGTTGGGGCGGGGAAACAATTCACTGACACCGGCGGCATATTGCCCCAGGGGAGAACGCGGGTCCCCGACACCAACCGCGCTGGTGATGCTCGCCATACTGCTCTTAGTTCAACAATGATTACAACTCGGTAAAGATGTCCTTTTAATAACACCTTTTCCTCCCGACTCGCTTGACTTTCTTCTTCCCGCCTCCTCTAGTCAATTTCATTGCAGCTTGCTTTAAGGAATTGATTCCATGTTTTTTATAGAGTTTCTCAAGTTGCTTCCCTGTGAAATATCATCTAGAACAGTGTTTCCAAATGTTCGAGCTGAAGGCACAATGATATTTTTCACTAGGAAAGGGAAAGCTCTTTTAGCGAGTCCTGCTAAAACCGAGAATAAACCCCCGCCTCTGTGATAGCTTGGTTCATAAGAAAGTGTGACTATATCATCAATACCACTCCCTCGGGATGATATCTGTTTGCCATTCGAAAACAGGGTATGATATTCTGCTACGGAAGGAGGGATGAATGTAACCCGCATGGTGGCGGCGAGGAGACTGTCTTTTCAAATGGACAACATTCCTATTAATACAGCAAAATGTACTCAAAGATTCAACGCGATCGGATATGAAGTAAACATGTAACAGGGTATCCTTCTTCGAAATGCATAGGACGACCTTTTTGATCTGTGAGTTTAATATAAATCGAATCAATTACTTTGGATTTAAGGGACTTACATATAGTTGGATGAACGCCTTTTGTTAGACCTCCGGAGAGCGAAAAGGCATCAAGAATATTTACATTTTTCCCTGCATACCTAGAGGGATTGACAAGGTCAGTGTAAATGAGAACACACTGTACGTCACCATTTCTCAACAGAGGGGCATGACCACGTAGCGGAACAAGAACTTTTTTTTTTTGTTCTTCATGTGTACCCAAGGAAGAAAACACAGCATAACCTAAGTTGGGGACAAAACCGAGAACATGGGCCAGTCGCGTATCAAAGGAAACCTTAATAAATACAACTTGTGGATGATAACCATTGTAGCAGAACAAAGTTAAATGATCATTTGTTGAGCTAAATGCAAGAACCTCTCTAGAATACGCTAGTAAATGGTAGTTGTATCCATCGACCATCTCCTTTATCAATGTCGTTATTATACCGTTAACACACATCAGCAAATACCCAGTGTCATTATACAAGATATTAGCATTAATAGCCTCTGACAGTGTGCGTCTCTCAATAGCTTCTTAATCTGGCGTTGGTCTTATACCACATTCAAGGTGTATACTACACTCTGGTTCACCCGGTTTAACAATGTAATACCGACGGGGAAGCAACACGTTCAGTAGACCGACTTCATATTCCACGTCCTTGTCTAATGTTAGAGTTTGTATATTATTAGTAAAGCTAGTGCTGGAATTGGGGTAAATTTCCCCATCCGCAATGCTGGTAACATAAATATGATGTGACTCCATTTAGAGCAAGCAAGACACTAGCAAAAATATTATAATTATTTAATTATATAGAGGTAGACATGACGAGATGCCAATTACATATTGAAGGTAAATCATACTAAACATCATTACATTGTTATTTATTGACATATTTTACATTTTGTGCTGTACATAATTATTGGGAAATTGTCTGGAGCTATAGTTATTTAGGATCCACGTCGATCCATTCGTCAGCCTCAGCGTCGTCCTCTGTATCCACCAGTTTTCTCTTCCTGTTTCGCTCGGGAGACACAGATAGAGTTAATTTTGTTTCAGGCTCATCGCAGGTCCACCGTCTGTCCAGGATGACGCACGATATATTATGCAGTTGGAGTTCAGCCGCAGCCTCTTGGAGATGCGGTTGGTGGTCAGCTTTCCACAACACGTAAAGAATTCCTGCGCTTGCAATATTGTAGGGGAAGACGACACTTGTAATGTTGCTTTTAATCACCCATTCTACCAATTTTGTGATGGACTCTTTAAACCAGCGGAGACGGTTATCATAACTGTCTTCCTTTACCCCACGAGAGAAATTTTGATCTCTTGACGTCTGAAGATATCCTTGGTTTATAGGGTTATTTTCCAGTTCGCGGCCAGGAGCATATTGGGTTAGGATACACGCCACATAAGGAAGATTTTCACTTGGAGGATAGCGAATATGCAGACTACCGGGAATACCACGATCTTCCCAGCGACACCTGTTCAGTTGATAGATCGGGCTTCTTTCGTGGTAGAGATTACTGTGCGGGTATAATCCATGTAGGCGTCCAGTAAACCCCCTCTTTTCGTAGCAGGAACTGCAGTTGAGGGAAAAAATGATGATGGTCTTGTTGTTGCGGTAGATGTCATCGCCAGGAGGACCGTCTTTGTAGTTGAACATGTAGGCGTCCGACATGGTGTCCTCTGGTATACTGGTGAGTGATGAATAGTACTGCTTCAGCTGATGGCGAGGGACGAGTAGCGAACCCATCTGCTCTCTCTTATAAGCCCGCTCGGAGCACCACCGTGTCCGAGCGTGTTCGTCCTCGCCTCCGGCATTTCTCTCTCCATGACGTCGCCGCTCCCTCTGTATAAGCCGCGCGTCCAACGCGGTTCAGTATCTAACACGTCCATGATTCTGTTTCTTTCTTGAATCACAATGTAGGACTGCACTAGCACATTGGAAAAGCGGATTTAATATGGAACCCATCTGTAAGTTGCCAACGATGGTTGTTTGGTGAAACCAGATCCCTGAATCTTTTGCCGCACGCGCGTATTTTTTTATTTCGCTAGGTAACACACCCGTGGCGTCAATGATGTGTTTTATATCAGCAATGTCAGCAGTCGTTGGTTTTTGACTTGCATTAGAGAGTAAATTCAACATGTACAGGATATTGGAGGATCGAACAGAAGACAATAGGTTGCCTCGGCTATCCCATTTTACGATGGGATTGTCTTTTATTCGTTCTAGCATCATATTGACGTATGGCACGTCGATACTTTTAACATACAGAGGTATTAAATTACTTATTTCAGGATTGGAGGAAATATTGTTCTCCCTAGTCCCTGTGACTCTAAGTTGCACGGGTGGTAGTTTTGTGGTTTTGTATACACCAGATCGTGATATTTTCTTTTTTTTGTAACTTTTCTTTCTTACAGAGCGAGATGACGGGTTCAGTCTTGTAGGAGTGCTTGGTCTTGCACCATGGGACGACACGACAGGACCACTGCTGCTTGTTGGCACATGTTCAGAGACCGGCATGTGATCGGGATGGGTCGACTGCGGGTTGAAACACGATTGACCGTTGACCCCCGGACTCGTGGAGTTGGCGCATTTAGACTTAATACCCGTTAAAACACGCTCAGCGGTAGACTCGGGAACAAGATAATACGTGCGCATTATCCAAATAATTTTCCGATCAAGGAAGCGGCAATAGGTAATAAAGCAGCTAATATATTACCACCCCGTCTCGATGTCAATATAAGTCTTTTCTTATGGAAAGGAGTTTTCTTTCTAGTATGGCACGTATGTCTTCCCGATAGTTACGTAATTTCTTGATAACTTTGTTATTGAGGGTGAGGTGCTTCTTTAACAAATTGGAAAATATTTCAGATATACAGTTCAATTGTTCTCGAGCTGCTTGCTTAATAGCACGGTTTCTATCTTTTACTTTTAATTTCTTCAAAAGTAAGAAAGTTTTTTGTGTGCACTGCGGAGTGGTGTCTTTTTACGCATTTTCTACAATATCATTAGCGTCAATCCAGCTGTTGAATGAAGTAGGGTATCCCATCCACGATACAAAATACTGCTTTTTTCCTTTATTTTTTCGTGAACGCAATATTTTAATATCGTATGACTCAGGCAGAGCGCTTAAGACAAGCTCTGGCGCGTAGAATATCCCCTGTATTGGTTCTCCAGACAAATCTTCTAAGAGATAAGTTCTTGGGCGATTCTTGTGTTTAATTGATTTTATGCGAAAGAGCTCGTGAGTATTTTGCTGCGTGTATCCTTTATGGAATACAAAGGAACGAGCACTTCCAACAAGGCAAACTATTTCCCCAACTGCCAGTCGAGGACTGATGGAAGAAGCTTCTTCTTCTTAGGTTTACCCCCTAAAAAGGGGGAAGCTGGTTGCTTCGGGTTTTTATACATTGCGTGGAATTGGCGTTTGATTGCAGATGGGTCTTTTAAGTTATGAATATCAATGGGAGTTTATTTGTTCTTCTGTCCAGAATGGGGCGAGCGGTTGTAGACACTGACCATGTTTTGCAGCTGATCAATATATCTTGAAGAATTTTGAGACGTGATGAACTTGTAGATGCGTGCTTTAAGTGTACGAATGGCCCGCTCTGCCAAGGCTGCTTTGATCTCACTTGAGTACACACTGTACAGCTTAATGCCCCGGGAACATAAATAGTTTCTTACTTTTCGATTCCAGAATTCTGTGCCCAAGTCGGTGTTTAATCTTCGTAAGCCTTCAGAATCTTTATTTTCCACCACTTGTTTAAAGGCCACGAGCATAAGAACATAAGAACGCAGGAGTCTACAAGAGGCCGGTAGGCCTGTACTAGGCAGCTCCTTTGACCCTAAGCTCCCGTGTATCTAACCCCACCTAATATCGCTGTCCATGAATTTATCTAGTCTATTTTTTAATGTGACAATTGTATTGGCACTCACCACATGACTGCTAAGCCCATTCCACTCATCCACCACCCTGTTAGTAAACCAATTTTTGCCTATGTCCCTGTTGAATCTGAATTTATCCAGTTTAAACCCATTACTTCGTGTCTTACCCGGTTCTCTTACCAACAACACCTTATGAATGTCTCCCTTATTAAAGCCCTTCATCCATTTATAAACCTCGATCATGTCTCCACGCACCCTTCGCCTTTCTAGAGAATGCAAGTTTAACTGTTTGAGTCTTTCCTCGTATGGCAAGTTTCTCAACCCCTGAATCATCTTAGTCATCCTCCTCTGCACCGATTCTAACATTTTGATATCCATTCTATAGTAAGGTGACCAGAACTGAACCGCATAGTCAAGATGAGGTCTAACTAATGCTAAATATAGTTTGAGGAAGACTTCGGGGCTTCTGTTGCTTACGCTCCTTGAAATAAATCCCAGTACCCTATTAGCTCGATTTCTAGCTTGAATGCATTGTGCCCTTGGACGGAGATCAGAGCTCACTAAGACCCCTAAATCCCTCTCGCACCCAGACCTGCTTATGAGAGTGTCATTTAAGCAATAGTTATGTAAGGGGTTGTTCCTACCTACACTCAGAATACTGCACTTCCCTACATTGAACTCCATCTGCCATTTATCCGCCCAGTCATACGATCTGTTGAGTTCACCTTGGAGAATACTAGCGTCCTGATCCGACTCAATTACTCTACCGATCTTGGTATCATCTGCAAATTTACTAACATCACTACTAATTCCTGTATCTAAGTCATTGATATAAATAATAAACAAAAGTGGACCTAATACCGAACCTTGTGGGACCCCACTCGTAACACATCCCCAGTCAGATCTTTTACCATTGATTTGCACTCTTTGCTTCCTATTGCTAAGCCACGCCTTGACCCAGTTCAAAACTTTACCCTCTACTCCGTGAGCCTGTAATTTAAGCAACAGTCGTTGGTGAGGAACTTTGTCAAACGCTTTACTAAAATCAAGATAGATTACATCATAATTTTCATCTCTGTCAACCGCCTCAAATACTTTATTGTAGAAGGACAAGAGGTTGGTGAGGCATGACCTACCTTTTGTGAACCCATGCTGCGAGTCGTGAATTAAGCTATGTTTCTCTAAATGCTCCCGAATGTTCCTGGCTATTATGGACTCCAGCATCTTTCCTTTAACCGATGTTAAGCTAATTGGGCGATAGTTTGAAGCAACCGACCTGTCCCCCTTTTTAAAAATCGGCGTCACATTAGCTACTTTCCATAGGCTCGGCACATAGCCAGTATTTACCGACATCTTAAAGATGTCGGTTAGTGGGTCACTGAGTACATCACCTAATTCCTTTAATACCCTCGGAAATATCCCGTCAGGACCTGGCGACTTGTTCTTCTTAAGCTTATCTCTCTTATCCTGAACTACTTGCCTGGTAATGATTATATCCCTCAATTTATCGCCATCTCCGCCCTCGTACACCTGAACTCTTCCCGGTATAGTCGTTCGATCCTCCTGTGTGAATACTGAAAGGAAGTAGTCGTTCAACAATGTGCTCATATTTTCGTAATTTTCTACTAGCTCCCCTGTGTTTGTTTTCAGCGGTCCAATTTTCTCCCGTGTTTTTGTTCTGTAAGAAGCCCTTAGGATTACTTTTCGCCTCATTTGCTACTTTGATCTCATATTCCTTTTTGCTATCCTGGTGTTTTTCTTAACTAATCTAGATAGTTCGACGTACCGGCCCCTGAGATGTGTTTCACCATTCTTTATTTTCTGATAAATTCCCTTCTTTAACCCAATCTCGTGTTTTAGTCCCCGAGTCATCCACTTAGGATCATTGTTTTCTTTTCTAAGTGTTCGCTGTGGTATATGCTGTCCTTGCCCCTCTACTATTACTCTAACTAAGTTATTGTAAGACATTTCTACCTGGTTCTCCTGGCTCTCCAATCCGCAGTTCTGGCCCTCATGAATCCCTAAATTATCCCAGTTTACCCCTTCAAGATGTCTTCGAAGCCCCTCGTAATTTGCTCTTCTGAAATCTGGCACTAACACTGGGTTTGGTTCGCGGGTTACCGCCCAGTCTAAGCTAAAACGAACCGTTCTGTGGTCACTATTTCCTAACTCTCCGCCCACCTCCAACTCACGTAGCAAGTTCCCATTATTGGTTAGGACTAAGTCTAACATGTTATCTCCTCTGGTAGGCTCAGTAACTACCTGCTTATGGAAGTTATCTTGTATAACTTCAAGAAAGTCCTCGGCTTCCAGGTCACCCACTAGGTCTTCCCAGTCTATCTTCCTATAATTAAAGTCCCCCATTACGCAGACATTTCTACTCATACTCGCCCTGCCAATCTCCTGTAGTAATATACTCGTGTCCTGCCTGTTAAGGTTAGGTGGCCTGTACATAACTCCTAGAGTTAGTTTTTCTTTCCCTTTGTAAACGTCCACCCAAACCGATTCTGAATCCATGTTAGTTTTGACTGAATTGTTAACTAAACATTTAAGTAAGTCTTTAACATATAGAGCAACTCCACCTCCCTTTTTGCCCCTTCTGTCTTTGTGAAACATCTGATAACCCGTTATTTCAAATTCTGATCTAAAATTTCTATTAGCAGTGTCTATCCATGTGTCAGTGATCGCTATTATGTCAAAATTTTCTGAACAAGCTTCACCCCTTAGTAAGTCTGTCTTGTTTCTGAGGCTCCTGCTGTTAGTATAGAAGATTCTTAGCCCGTCCTCTGTTACTTCCCTAGAATTACTTCTAAGCTGCCTGGTTATATTATGAGCTAGATGTCCCCTCCCATTACTCCTCCCATTACTCCTCCCCCCCTCGCCTATACTAAAAAATCCCTCCATAGTATTTGCGTCTTTATTCCGACACGGGACAACTTGCATATATCTAGAAAACACGTAACAAGTAGCCTATGTTATTATTTTCTTTTCTTATATGTCTCAAGTCTGCTAAATCGGCAGCCATGATTACTTTGGGTTTTGAGGATATTATCTTTTGCCGGGGAATTTTTTTAGTCTGTAGCTTATGCAATGTATATGTTTTATTGCTTCTCAAAAAGTTGAATACGTCATCACGTGTTATTGCCGCATTTATACTTTTTGCTTTCTCCCATAATTTCGCCTGAGAGCTTAAACCATAGGGTTCGTTATGTTGGGAGTATAAAGCGTGTAAGAGTTCCTTCTTCCTGGAGTTCACCATTGGAATACGCGTTCACCTGGGGGTTCTCCAACAATGTCTGAGCGAAACTGTAGGGACTTAGGAGTATTTATACCCAGATCAACAAGAAGATATCCATAAGGACGTGAATATACAGCATATTCATATATAATATATATAAATATGTTTGTAGATATTATCTACAAACTGGTTTGCCTTCTCTTTCCCGAATATTTGTCTGCCCAGAGTGTGAATTTGAAATAAATCGCGCTGTCTTAACAAGAGGAAATGAGAACAGTTCAGGCTAATATTCCTTGCATGCTTTCCACTCATATATAGATTTTGAGTGACAAATATGCATGAAATATTGTTGTGCCGTCCGCGAGTAAAAGCATCAACCACAATTTTGTTCGTTACAGCATCAATGAAAATATCGTCAAGTACATACAATGTCCCTCTCTGATCAAACGTATCCTCGTTGGCAATTGGATCAATTATTTCAGACGACACTATAACTTTAGGTCCTATTTCTTTATTTCTTTGAAGAGGATGAGACGTTAAGCCACATATGACAATTTTTTTTTAACTTTTCATGATACTTCAGTATAAGCTGCTGTACAAGTTCCGATTTTCCAGAGGTTGCTATATCCTGCAACTATTATGCATGCAGGGTATTGGAAAATATCGAGAAGGTTCTCTGAATATGTCTCAGCCATAGCGGAAACTCTATTAATGATGGTAATTATTAAAATATGATGCTTATATAGCACAGAATATGTATGTGTGTGTGTGTGTGTGTGTGTGTGTGTGTGTGTGTGTGTGTATACAACAAGAACAACAACAACAACAACACGCTTTCTTCCGTCACCTCCCCCCGCTGACCGTCCTATCCCCCGCTCCAGTACCCCCGCTTCCGTACGCTAGCCCGAGAAGGAGGGGGGGGGTAGGTCATGTGAAAAAGTGAAAGGTTGGAGGGGGGGTAGGGGGGTACCCCCCCAGCCCCCACTTCCGACCCCTCCCCCCTGAGGTTACCCCCACTTCCGTACATTTGTTACTACGCACGTCACATTCAGGTTTTCTAGATTCATTTCATCCACAAACTCATCCAGCATCTCTCCATTCCAGTTCATTCTCTCCCCAAGCACCCCCCCCCTGAAGAAGTTCAGTAATGTTCTAGTTCAAGAAATAGAAATAATGGCCTTCATATTCAAGCGAGGTCATGC
The DNA here is from genome assembly GCF_024679095.1 of Eriocheir sinensis. Classification (NCBI taxonomy): domain Eukaryota; kingdom Metazoa; phylum Arthropoda; class Malacostraca; order Decapoda; family Varunidae; genus Eriocheir; species Eriocheir sinensis. The sequence goes on from NC_066551.1 coordinate 14,847,050, forward strand.
AGTACAAACATCAAGAGGATGTTCTTTTCAAACAGTCATCCGTCAGTGGACTAACCATCCTGCAGGAGTAGTAAGAGCAAACACCATGACTTTATTACTCTCATCGACTGTCACATCGTTGATTCAGGAGCGAATTGAACGTCTGTAGTGAGGTGCTTTGGTCTGCCCTGCCGGTGTAGCACTATAAATAGGACCCTCTTGCTCAGTAGGAAAAGGACCTTCATTGTGTGCATGCGTTGCTGTCTCAAAAACACACGCAGGAACGCACACACATGCTCGCTCGCTCTCTAGTGGCGATGGGTGCCTCTCCTCAGAGCATATCCAAGGCAAGGGTTTTCTAGTCTCATATTAGTTTATTATTGTAACATCACCACTCTGCACACGACTGTGTGGTGTATGTACGTTGTTCTATACTCCACAAATACGCCTTTTCTATTTTTGTCATGAGCAGACGATCAAGGGCTTATGAATTATCTATGTCAGCCCTGCTGGCTATAGAATCTGGCCGCAGGGATACCAAAGAGATCCAGGGCTGCATTAGGTTGTAAGTCCTTCTCTCTAATTTTGGTGCCCGGTCATTCCCACATTCTTGGGAATGAACAGGCAAACATGCTGGCTAGGTACGCTGGGGAGCTCGAGGGAGTGTGGAACCTCCGTCGGGATTTGCAGTCGTGTTTACTGGCCGTTAAATCATCAGTACACACATCCTGTGGCAATTATATTGGGATAATCTCCACATCAACATCGTCAAGTCCAATCTGAGCGAGTAGGCCTCCTGTGTGTGTGTGTGTGTGTGTGTGTGTGTGTGTGTGTGTGTGTGTGTGTGTGTGTGTGTGTGTGTATTTTTTTCTGCAGGTCAAAGAAAACTCGAGATACATAATTTTTCGGTATATTGCAAGACTGAAGATTTTACGTTATATTTACAGGAAAGGAGTAAAATCTAATATACATAAGAGAAACAAAACGCAGTGCGCTACTCGAACAAAAATGGTATTCAGTTTTTTTTGCATAATCAACTTTGCTTTGAGATATATTTTGATGTTCGTTTTTTAATAGCTCTAAAGTTGCAATGCACACGAAGTGAAGATGTTCCAAAGGAAGAAAGAGTACTAATGAAGAAGAGAAAAGAATAAGAAAGATGCTGCCAATATTAGCATTGTGAAGCTGGATAGCATAAGACTGGGGTGAAATGTTTTATGCAGTGAGCTGCGAAAAGGTTAAAAGCATGTTAGTGACAATTTCACATGAGCTGTAAGTGTGATAATTTAATAAAGGTGGAATAATGATGCGGAGAAAAGCTTTTGACTCGAGAAAGCTGACTTGGTGGATGATGAGATGTGAATTTTCTAAAACTACAAGTTTTAAGAACAAACTGAGAATGTTTTCTTTAATGTAGAAAAGGAGTACAACTGTGTACTGTTAAGAAATAGAGGATAACTGTCTGGAAAGCTATGTCGTGCTTTTAGGTAAAGTTTAGCGTTTGAGGTTCTAACATTCATCAAGATTCTTCGGCCCTAATCTACAATGACAGTGTTTTAGAAATCATAATAGTGTCATAATGGTAATGATAGTGAGTGTTCAGGTGTTCTAAAGCGAATAAGTTTGACTTGTATAATTTTTCTTGTGTTGGAAGTCTGTTTAATGAGTAATTATCAAAGTAAGTCTGTACTTAAAATACATACTTTAATAACAATATCAATATTTTCTGGGTCAGATATATCCAGTAGTCCTTGACATTCAATGTTTGTGCTTCGTATCTTGATGGACAGTCAGAGTGCCAGCGGTGACCACCTCTGCCACGAAGGTGATGAATGCCAGCACCACACCTGTCCCAGAGGCACGGCAAGAGACCGTATAAGAAAGTAAGACAAGTCAATACGGTACACAATAAGAGAATAGCATTGTCTCAGTAATAATGCCTGGTGATATTCATTTTAATTTCATTAAAATATTATGCATTTTACATTGAACTCTAACCAGTGGTAAATTATGTAATATAATTGTAAGGTATAGAATGGGGAATGCACATACACTGCAAGAGGCACCTAGACGCGTGGGGCGGGGCAGGAGGAATATTTATCACTTCCTCACCTTGACATTCACCCTTTCTACCTCTAAGACCCCTCCCCATCCGATCCTCCCTCCCATACACACCCGCATATCACAAGGGACCTTTTCTCTCTCTCTCTCTCTCTCTCTCTCTCTCTCTCTCTCTCTCTCTCTCTCTCTCTCTCTCTCTCTCTCTCTCTCTCTCTCTCTCTCTGTGTGTGTGTGTGTGTGTGTGTGTGTGTGTGTGTGTGTGTGTTTGTCTGTCTATCTCTCTCTCTCTCTCTCTCTCTCTCTCTCTCTCTCTCTCTCTCTCTCTCTCTCTCTCTCTCTCTCTCTCTCTCTCTCTCTCAAGTGACGCCTCATCACCCTCCGCACCTGCTCTCCATGCCCAGCCACCTTCAGAAGAAGACACGTCACCGGGGAACGGTATAGCTGCACCTGACACTGAAGGCTTCACCCCCGTGAGAGAAGGAGCCAGACCCGCCCCTAGAGCCATTTATCCTACTCATTGCTACAATAGATTTGCCATACTGGAGGAGGAGGACGAGGAGCAGAGCACCTTCTTGGTCGGCGACTCTATGATTCGCCATCAGGTGGTTGAATTCTGTGGAAGAGTCCCCCGTCGTAGGCGTAACTACTGTTATCCCGGAGCTGGAGTTGACGACATCACAGCTGCCCTGGATGAGGTCTCCGCTGAGGCTTCTAATGACTCACTCTTTGTTCTCCATACAGGTACGAACGACGTCACCACAACCCGGTCTGAGGAAGTGCTGGACAAGTACCGTAGGCTCATCCAGCAGTTTAAGTCTAAATCCCCCAATATTTTGATTTCAGAAATTCTACCACGGACGTGGGATGAGAGCGATTTCTTCAGCAAGGCCTTCAGCCTCAACAACCGCTTATATACTCTTTGCGGAGAGCTTGACGTTGAGTTCCTTAACGCCTGGGATAATTTCTACTGCCAGGGTAAACTCTTCCACAGGGACGGAATACGTCTGTCCCCCATCGGGGCAGCCAGATTCGGAAGGCTCCTCAGCGACGCAGTACGTGACACCCGATCACAAAAAAAAAAAAAAAAAAAAAAAACTCTCAGCCATGTCCCTCCACCCTGCCCGTGTAAATAGACGCCATTCATCGCAACAAACTCGTAACTTTGAACCCGCCAGTACCACCACCTCTATTACTAAGCCTCAAGATAACCTAAGAGTCTTTAGTTTCAATGCGCGTAGCCTAAAAAACAAGTTTGATGAGCTGAGATGTCTTGCTCTGACAGAAAATTTTGACGTAATTGCTATAACCAAAACATTTATCAACACCACATATATTGATTTAAGTACAGAATACAACATAGATGGCTACAGACTCTTCAACAAAGATCGTGTAAACTGTAGAGGTGGTGGGGTCGCTCTTTTTGTCAAAAGCTATTTGCAACCCACTGACAGAACACCAGGAGACAGTAACGTGGAACATTTGTGCGTGCGAGTAAACATTGCAAAGGTCAATTTAAATATATCTGTCACCTACAGGCCTCCGGGGCAATCACTCGATGCCGATCTTGAAATGTACAGCGTTTTAAGGCAGTCACTTAATAACAGCGACTCACTGATATTAGGAGACTTTAAACTCCCCCATATCGACTGGGCGACAGTGTCAGGTACAGAAGGCGAGTCACATAGAATGATCGAATTTTTAGAAGAAAATTATCTAAGCCAAATGCTTTCTGAACCAACTCGACAAAATAACATACTAGACCTTGTTATAACGACCCAAGATAACCTAGTCAGTAATGTCACGGTAGGAGAACACCTCGGTTCTTGCGATCATAAATTAGTGCGCGTCGACATTAGAGCTCAAACATCAGTGACTGAAAATAAAGTAAAGGTGCCCAATTTCAAAAGAGCTAACTTCGTAAAAATCCGACGAAAACTAATAGAAATGCAACTATCAGATGACGGTAATGTAGAGGACGCCTGGCTAAGCTTTAAAAATCATTTACTCACTCAGGAGAACACAGTCGTCCCTCTGTGTGAGAAGCGAAGTAACACTAATAAAAGCCCACCTTGGTTTAATAGCGAAATTAAACACTCAGTCAAGGAGAGAAAATTGTTTTACAGGCTAAAGAAAAAGGAAAGCACGCCTGAAAACATTAGACTTTATAATGATGCCAGGCGACGAGTAAAAAGATTAGTAGATAGCGTAGATAAGCGTAGATATGAAGAAAATATTGCGCTCAACTGTAAAAATAATCCGACATCTTTCTTCAGTTACATAAACAACAGAAATGCGATCAGAAGTGGAAATGGACCCTTAGTAAACAGCGACGGTGCACTAGCGACTGACAGCCAACACGTTGCAAACCTATTAAACAATTACTTTTCCTCGGTGTTTAATACTAACAGTCCTTCCACCACTACCACCAACACCAGTACTAATGTAAATCCCGAGCATGCATTGCCTAACTTTGAAATAACAACCGATGAAGTCCTTAAAGCCCTCCAATCACATAAAACAAATAAAAGTCCTGGACCTGACAAAGTATATCCTACTCTGCTCAAAGAAACAAAGAGCGAAATACTCTCCTCCCTCACAACCGTATTCAATATGTCCTTACGACAAGGAATCGTCCCTTCGGATTGGAAAAAGGCTAACGTGACACCGATTTTTAAGAAAGGAGACAAAAAATTACCAGGTAATTACAGGCCCATTAGTCTAACTTCGGTTGTAGGTAAGCTACTTGAGAGTATAATTAGAGACAAAATTGTGAGTTACCTTGAAAGCCACTCATTAATTGGGGACTCACAACATGGCTTCCGTAATAAAAGATCCTGCCTATCAAACCTATTGACCTTTTATAACGACCTCTTCATATTTTATGACGTAACCAAATCACTGGACGTAGTCTATCTTGATTTCCAGAAAGCGTTTGATAAAGTCCCACATCATAAATTACTTTACAAATTAAAGCAAATAGGTATTGACGGTCAAGTACACCAATGGATCGCGAATTGGTTGAACAACAGACAACAAAGAGTGGTGATTCACGGATCTAAATCAGAGTGGGCGCCGATATCTTGTGGCGTCCCTCAGGGCTCAGTTCTTGGCCCAGTGCTCTTCATTATTTACATCAACGATGTGGATGTTGGACTCAATAATCGCATTAGTAAATTTGCAGACGACACAAAGATTGGTAACTCGGTTCACACTCACGAAGACAGGCAAAGCCTCCAAGAGCATTTGCACAAAATTGCAGCTTGGTCGGATGGATGGGAGATGCCCTTTAACGTAGACAAGTGCCAGGTCCTTCAAGTTGGAATAAGGAATAAGAAGTTCGATTACGAAATGCGCGGCGTTAAACTCAAAAGCGTTCAATGCGTTAAGGACTTGGGGGTCAAAATCGCGTCAAACCTCAAAGTCTCACAGCAATGCATCGATGCAGCAAATAAAGCGAACAGAAAGTTGGGCTTCATTAAAAGAAACTTTTTATTCAAGAATGAAGATGCAATACTTCCACTCTACAATAGTTTAGTCAGACCCCACTTGGAATATGCGGTACAGTTTTGGTCTCCTCACCATGCAAATGACATTGCTAAATTAGAAGGTGTTCAGCGTCGGGCAACAAAAATGATCCCTTCCTTGCGCAACAAATCTTACGAAGAAAGGCTTTCCACCCTTTACATGTTCTCTCTTGAGAAACGTCGCCTCCGAGGAAAACTGATCGAATGTTTTAAAATACTTAATGGTTTCACGAATGTAGACAGATCAACATTGTTTATGATCGATGACACTTTGCGTACGAGGAACAATGGCGTAAAACTCAAATGTAGACAAGTAAATTCAGACTGCACCAAATTTTTCTTCCCCAACGTTGTAGTGCGAGAATGGAATAAGCTCCCACCGTCAGTGGTCCAGTTTAACAAGATTGACTTCTTCAAAAATAAGCTCGACCGTCACTTCCTTCAACTTAATATTAAAAAAAAAAAAAAAAAAAAACGATGAACAGGATCAACTTCCGGAAAACGTGCCACGTACCCGTATAGCCGGAGTTGGCGTTGACGGAGCCTTCTGATTAATATAGAATCACTTAGGTTTAAGGACAAAGCACCTAGTCTGGACCATGGGGTCTGTGTGGTCTGATTTTCTATGTTAATCTATCTTTGTAAATCTCTCTCTCTCTCTCTCTCTCTCTCTCTCTCTCTCTCTCTCTCTCTCTCTCTCTCTCTCTCTCTCTCTCTGACAGTGACAGAGTCCTGTATTGGTCCCGGTTTCCAGCAATTCTGGCAGCGCGACTCTCCTCAATATTCTCCAGCGTCTCCACCGAGGCAAAGCCACTCCTAGATCTCGAGCGCTCTCCAATGCACTCCTTGGCAGCTTGCAGATTCTCATGTTTAAAGGTATCTCACAACTCTACAGGGTCCTCCAGGGTGCCAAGCACTTCGAACCGATTTGAGACTGTCACTGCATACTCCTGAGCACATGCCAGGTCCTTCAGACCTGGCATGCTTTGTTGAATGTAGATCTCGGGGGACGTATCGGCGATCTGGCTTGCACGGGGCGAATTTCCCGACGATGCTCCTGAGGCGGTCGATGCCGTTGCTCGTAGGGGTGTCAGGGAAGAATTCGCCGGGTAAAACGAGGGGGTCGCCGGAGACCATCTCGGCCGGGGAGACGTCGAGGCCCTCCTTTGGGGTAGTACGAAGGCCGAGGAGGACCCAGGGTAGCTGTGAGAACCATGGAGAGTTGTTGCCCCGTGACATCAGTGCCGCCTTGAGGGTCTTGTGAAATCTCTCCACCATGCCGTTAGCTTCCGGGTTGTAGGCTGTAGTGTGGTGGACTGTGGTACCCAAAATCTGTCCCAAGGAAGTCCATAATCGCGACGTGAAGGTGGTGCCGCGGTCGGACGTGATGCGCTCTGGAATGCCGAATCTGGAGATCCATCCGAAGAGCAGGGCTGCAGTGCAGGAGCCTGAAGTGGCGTCGGGCATTGGTGGCTTCATACCTTCTGGTAGAGCGGTCTACGATGGTAAAAAGGTAACGGTGTCCGGCTGACAGAGGAAGGGGACCCACTACGTTCGCGTGGATGTGGGCGAACCGTCTCTGAGATTGGTGAAAGGATCCGGGGCCCGTCTCGGTGTGTCGGTGGACTTTGGATTTCTGGCAGGTAGAGCAGGACCGAACCCAGTTCCCCGCGTCTCGGGATATGCCGTGCTACACGAACTTCAGTGTTAGCAGTCGTGTTGTTGATCATCGTGAAGGATATGACAGGTCATGGACGAGGTCGAAAACGTAACGGCGAAGGGATGCTAGTATCAATGGGCGTGGTCGTTCGGTGCTGACGTCGCAGAGGATGGTGGTGCCGGAATCGCTCAGGGGAACGTCCTTCAACTTTAGAGCTGTGAGCGATGTTCTCGCTGCTGTCGTTTCGGGGTCCCGTTGCTGTTCCTTGCCAAGGAAGTTGTTGTCGAATCCCAGTTGAATTGGGTCTATCTTGACTCTGGAGAGGGTGTTGGCTACGGGGTTCTTCCTGCCTGGCAGGTGTCTGAAGGTGCAGTTAAACTCGGAAATGGCTGAGAGGTGTCGGCGCTGTCGTGGGGACCAGGCGTCCGTCTGTCTAGTAAAGGCGTGAACCAATTTCAACCAAGGGCATGTGGTCGGTCTGGATGGTGAAGGTTGCACCCTCTAGGAAGAGGCGGAAATGGCGGACGGCCTGGTGGACTGCGAGAAGTTCTCTGTCGAAGGCGGATTAGTGCCTTTCAGCCTTAAGGACTTTGCGGCTGAAGAAACTCAAAGGGCGCGGCTGGCCGTGGGTGATTTATTCCAAAACATATCTTTTCCGATTGGGGTAAAAGGAACCTTGTGTCCTTCAATGCCTCAAAAATCCAATTTCTCCACCTATCAACTCGACACAATCTTCCAAACACCTATCCCCTATTCTTCGACAACACCCAGCTGTCACTTTCTTCAACACTAAACATCCTTGGTCTATCCTTAGCTCAAAATCTCAACTGGAAACTTCACATCTCCTCTCTTACTAAATAAGCTTCCTCGAGGTTGGGCGTTCTGTATCGTCTCTGCCAATTCTTTTCCCCCGCACAGATGCTTTCCATATATAGGGGCCTTGTCCGCCCTCGTATGGAGTATGCATCTCACGTGTGGGGGGTTCCACTCACACAGCTCTTCTGGACAGAGTGGAGTCTTAGGCTCTTCGTCTCATCAGCTCTCCTCCTCTTACTGACAGTCTTCTACCTCTTAAATTCCGCCGCCATGTTGCTTCACTTTCTATCTTCTATCGATATTTTCATGCTAACCGTTCTTCTGAACTTGCTAACTGCATGCCTCCCCCCACCCTCCCGCGGCAGCGCTGCACACGACTTGCTACTCATGCTCATCCCTATACTGTCCAAACCCCTTATGCAAGAGTTAACCAGCATCTCCATTCTTTCATCCCCTTCACTGGTAAACTCTGGAACAGTCTTCCTTCGTCTGTATTTCCTCCTGCCTATGACTTGACCTTTTTCAAGAAGAGTGTATCAAGACACCTCTCCACCCGAAATTGACCTCTCTTTTGGCTACTCTTTACTTTTTACTTTTGTGGGAGCGGCGAGAAGCGGGTCTTTTTTGTACTCTTTTTGTTGCCCTTGAGCCGCATCCTTTGATGTAAAATAAAAAAGAGAAAAATCATTTAACTTTGCCCGAAAAAATATTATTCGCTGCCTAAAATTTGTGATCTCGTTGTAAAGAGCGCAAACCACTTGTGTTAACACGTGGCGGCGTGGCGCATGGCCTCTCAGCTGCGTCTCGAATGACGGAGTGAGTGCCAGTGTTCCGGCTCCCAGTTCTTCAGTGCTTCTTTACTGAAGTGACTGTTAATGTGTTAATGGTGATAAGTAAGAATAATTGAATAAGTAGTGATGGGCAGTTCACGAGAGACCAGTGTTTGTAAACAAAAGCGCTCGTTTTTGACGGTGGGGACACCAAATAACACAACACCGGTTCAGGCGTTTCTAGTATTACCGTCCATATGTATGAGTCAACGAGTGGTTTTCAGGTTTTGTAAGTTTTTAAAATACAGATAATGAAAATTTGAATTCATCTATGTTTTTTTTTATTTGAAATTTCAATATAGTATTGTTTTCACCTATCGGACTTTTTGCTAGCTAGTATCGGAATTTTGGATTTATATCGGGTGTCGGTTCCATCCAGTGACTGGACCACTGAAGGTGGAAGTTTATTCCATTTTCGCACTACAACAATGATGATGAAAAAATTGGTGCAGTCCGAATTTACTTGTTTACATTTAAGTTTTATTTCATTCTTTCTCGTTCGCAAAGTGCACCGTTGTTTGAATCTCATTGGGTGTTCCCTTGTATACCTTAGGATCAGAACAACTTTTGATCGCGATTGTATACATCCGCCCGTCATTTCAAGACATCTCTCCATTCGAAATTGACCTCTCTTCTGGCCACTCTTGCTTGCTTTTGCTGGAGCAGCACTTAGACGGCTTTTTTGTGTATTTTCATATATTTCAAGCAATCTCCAGCTGCCGTTTATCTCCAGTGTCACTTTAAAAAAAAAATTACAGCAATGAAAACGGTTCTGGGCAACAAAAATAGTAAACAAAAAAGCCCTCTAAGACCTGGTCCAGCAAGAAAAAAGTATTATACGAGTGGTCAGAAGGCAGGGTTAATTCTAGTTGAAAAGGTGTCTTGATACTCCTCTTTAACAAAGAGTTCAAGTCGTAGGCAGGAGGAAATACAAACGGAGGGAGGCTGTTCTAGAGATAACCAGTGAAGTGGATGAAAGAAGGTAGAGAGAGTGCTGGGTACCTTTTTGCAAATGGATTTGGATAGAATCGGGAAAAATTGGAATAAAAAGCTGGGTGCAGCGGGGCAACACTGCGGCGGAGGTAGAAGACAATCAGAAAGAGAAGGGGAGATTTTGCATTCATTTCGTACCCTAATACTTTACTGTCTGTCTGAATTTGCCACTCGTGTGTTCAAAAAGTGTGTTGATGTGTTGCGTGATATTGGTGTCATTTCTATTTTTTTTTTTTTTTTTTTTTTGTGTGTGTAAGAATAGTGTAAACCGATCCAAGACTCAATGGAACTTCCGTTTTCCTGACACCACGCTTAGCAAACCTTCTTCCTAGAGGATGACTCCTTTGGAGGACTTTTTCACTATTATAACATCTTTGCATATTCCCTGTATTTCCACGAGTGATGTGTCAACAGGCAGTATACATACACAACCCACGAAGAACAAGAAGAATAAGTTGCAAGGGAAAAGTGGCAGGGCTCCCCTCCTCACTGCCAGGTGTATGGCAACAGAACGAGGAGAGAAGGGCGATTGTAGACTGCAGAGTGCACTGCAGAGTCGACTCCACGGCGACTCAGTACTTGAGGAGGGGAGCCCTGCCGCTATTCCCTTGCAATTTATTTTTCTTGTTCTTCGTGGGTTGTGTACGTATACTGCCTTAGTGCAAACAAAAGAAATCGAAGTACTTGGTAATATACTTTCATATCTCATTTCAATCATGATTTACTAATGGTTTCAGGGGCCGTGTTCCCCTGTTTTTCGCAAATAAAACTTTAACAAAGCGTCGGACAAGGATGTTATTTTGGCAGTGGATGTTTGAGACCCCGACCTAATAGGCAAAAATATGATTTGGTGTCACATGTGGATAATGAAGCACTTATAAGAGTAATGTTGTGGTAGCCTACTCTCGTCTAACTTCGAGCCTCGAAGCGCGCCATCAAACATCACCATTTCACCAATGGTGCAGCTCCAGCTGCACCAGCGCATTCACTCGAGGACTCGTGACTCCACATCGAAGCTTCACCCATCATTCAATTGAATGTCACGAAGCCTCACACTTCGCGGACCTTCTCGCCCGCCGAGGTTATAAATTACCTCCAACTGCTAACCCCGGCAGTCTCATCCGAGGTAGCTCACTCTCCCGAGGACGCAAGGACTCATCACTTGTCGTGAACTAACCAGGATTCACCCAGGGGTAACACACACACACTCACACACTTACATACACACATCTATTCATATACCCATTCTCACGTGTATATATATTTGTGTTCCTTATGTGTAATTCTAACTCAACTAAACACCTCAGTGAACCAATATTTCGTTCCACAATTGTAATTCATATTTGGTTCCTCAAAGGTAATTCTCATACTTGGTTCCTCATTTATAATTGTAACTCTAACTAAGCACTTCAGTGAACCAAACCACTTACTCTTGTCATTATAGCATTGCCCATTTTGTCATATGTTCTCTTTTGATGTCAAGTAATTATTTGTTTTATTAGGTTGTTTTAATAATAAGTAAAATTACCATTTACTTTCACTTAACCTTATAATTATGTTATGTCACAGTTAGCTATCATTCAACACAAATCAACCACTAGACGTCAGTTAACTGTATTCATAACATTTGGGTGCCTCTGTCCGGAAGGTTACACATAACTTACACTTTGTTACACTTTCAGCCCTATAAGTGTTTCTGGTTGTTCACATTCTTGTTGGTGATCGTGCGAGTTGTGCTTTTAAAATTTTCACTATACAATGTAGTGCTGACTTGCCTGATGGGCGAGCCTCCCATAACCCACTTAGCCAGTGGGGGGTACCTCTTTGGCCGACTGGTAAAGGAGTGGCTCTCCCGTTACGCTGGTCGCAGGTTCGATCCCCGGCGCCGGCAAACCTTTCCTTGTCTGGATTAATTTCTCGTGTGTTTCGTTACACGCAGTGGCCGTGTGTGAGTGTTGTAAAGAGAAAAATTCTGGCATTTCAGGTGTAGAGGCGTTAGACATCTTCGTACGTGCACACGGTAAGAGATAAGTGTTGACGTCGCGTCCGATTATTCCTCAGTGATTTTACCTTTCGTCCCAAACTCGAGACTCCGACTTACTTATCGGAACCAGCGACGTTCCAAATCAAATCTTTAAGCTTGAAAGTAGCGTTCACAGTCCTCAAACTCTCAAGAGTACTTAATGTTAGTTTTTGTTAAATCGCTCGGGGTATCGATTTATCGCTAACATTCAACTGGTTCGTTACCTCTTCAGAAGCACACACTTAGGGGTCGCTCCCCTTAACTCGCCTCATCCCGAGTCAATTGACTCAACTCTCCTAAATACGAGTCACTCTTTAACTTCAATCGTTTTGACTCGAGTCAATCTTATTAAACTAACTTCAACTCAAGTTCAACTTAATCCCAACTCGACTCGAAGTCAACGAAACTTGTGTCACGAATTAACTTTGTGTAAGGACTCGGACGTACTTAAGGTTGATTCTTCGACATCTTATCAAGCTCATAAAGCTTCCTTGCATTAACAACTTGATTCATCATGGCGCACGTTCTCAACTTGGATGAATTTGTCGGTAACCCGTCGGTCGCTGAGCTGAAAGAGGCCAAAATAACTAAAAATGACTTTAAATATATCGCTCAGAACTTCAGTATCTCTTTCCCTTCTGACATTCGAAAAGATGAATTAAAACCCTCATTTTAGCTCATCTTGGGGAAGAAAACCCCTGTCCCCGTCCACCTCAAGACTCAAGCCTTCTGCTGGAGATCGAGAAAGTAAAAATGCAATCTCTGCAGATAAAACTAGAATATGAAAAGCTAGAGTAAGAAAAAGAGAATATGCACAAATGCAATGGATGGAAAAAGAAAAAGAAAGAGAGCATGAATTGCAAATGTTTCAATGAAAATCCACTATTCAGCCTCAGCATAAAACTAAGATCACTAAATGCCTACCATTACTCCCTCAATTCTCTGATAAAGATCTAGAGACTTTCTTTGGAGAGTTCGAAAGTTCAGCTGAACACTTCGAGTTCCCTAGAGAAGACCGAACATGGCTGCTTAAACCTAAACTCTCTCCTAAAGCTTTAACTATCTTGAACGGTCTCGAAAACAACACTGATTATGACCTCGTTAAAAAAGGAATTTTGGCAGCCTATTCCATAACAACCGAGGGCTACCGAGAAGCCTTCCGCAAGATGTCAAAGGCCGGTATTATAAGACACTTTCGCCTCTCACATCAGCTATTTCAAAAAGTCAAAGAGTGGGCCAGTCGGGTTCTAATGAGTGTTTCTTTAGGTTCACAGTACAGAGGAAGGGTCACACTACCACCAGGGTCATAAAACTACTCCAGGAAATGCCCCAAGCTCCTACGAAAGCCTTGTCAAATAAGTGTTCTTTGGCAACGAAATGTCTGATAATACGACCCTAAAACTCCTCACCAGACCTATTTGGAGTTTGCATCTGAAAAGCTTCGGGCTCTTCGCCGTTGGCTCAAATCAGCCGCTATAACAACTTTTGACGAGCTTGTTAATATTGTAGCACTGGAAGAATTCAAAAGGAAGTTACCATATTCTATAATGCTCCACATCACCAACAAGGAGGAAACCGACTTAATCAAAGCCGCCCAGTTAGCGGACGTTTTTTCCCTGATTAATCGTCCTGCCTCCTCGGGAGAGAGAAAAGCCGAGGCTGCATCAACTGTAAAGTCAGGCGCAGGTGGTTCAGGGTCGGTTAAGCCAGTAGGCAGTAGTTCTCAGACAGCTCTCTTCTGCTCATTTTGCAAACAACCGGGCCACCTCATAAAGAACTGTCCTAATCCCAAAATGCAAAGCAGCTAAAGCCCACTTTTCAAAACCAGTGGCTTCTCTTCAAGTTTCTCTCACAGCCACTCCACCTAACGATCCCTTTAAGCCTTATAGATCAACAGGGACTGTTCACCTTGACCCCAATAATGTTCATAAGGTCAGAATCGTAAGAGACACTGCCTCCGCTCAATCAATCATATTGAAGTCAGCATTCCCAGATATAGAGCAGTGTTATACAGGTGACAAGGTGTACATCAAATACTTTCATCAACCCTTTTCCAATACCTTAGCCAGAGTACACCTTGATAGTCCCATCGTAAAAGGAGAAGTGATAGTGGGAGTAAGTATTCTTTGACTATTTGAATTCTACAGTGGAGCACATCTTGACCCACTCTCCCTTCGCTGAAATCTCCATCCTAGGAGATTTCAATGTTCACCACCAGCTTTGGCTTTCATCCTCTTTCACTGACCATCCTGGTGAACAAGCCTACAACTTTGCTATCCTCAACGACCTAGAGCAGTTGGTCCAGCACCCTACACGTATTCCCGACCGTCTTGGAGACCGGCCCAACATTCTAGACCTCCTCCTTACCTCAAACCCTTCTGCTTATTCTGTCAAACTGTTCTCTCCGTTGGGCTCCTCCGATCACAATCTCATTTCTGCATCCTGTCCTATCGCTCCTGTACACCTTCTGGACCCACCGAAGAGGCGATGCTTCTGGCATTTTGCTTCAGCTCGGTGGGACGACCTGAGGATGTACTTTTCCGATTTCCCGTGGAATGATTATTGCTTCCAGGATAGAGACCCCTCTGTGTGTGCTCAGCGCATCACAGAGGTGATTGTCTCTGGAATGGAGGCATACATTCCTCCTTCTTTCTCTACTCCTCACGCTAAAAAGCCTTGGTTTAATCACGCTTGTTCTCGTGCTGTCAATGATAGAGAGGTAGCTCACAAACGGTACCAGAGCCTTCAAACTAATGCTAATTATGAACTTTACATTTCTGCCCGAAATCGTGCCAAATCTATTCTCCGACTAACCAAAAATTCTTTCATTAATAGAAAATGCCAAAACCTTGCTTTCTCTAACTCTCCCCGTGACTTCTGGCATCTAGCCAAAAACATCTCCTCCAACTTCACTTCTTCATCTTTCCCTCCATTCCTCAGTCCTGACGGCAACACTGCCATCTCATCTATCTCTAAGGCTGAACTCTTCTCTCAAACTTTTTTCTAAAAACTCCACTCTGGACGATTCTGGGCATATTCCTCCTACTCATCCCCCCTCTGACTCCTTTATGCCTGTTATAAAGATTCTTCAAAATGATGTTTTCTATGCCCTCTCTGGCCTCAATCCTCAGAAGGCTTATGGACCTGATGGAGTGCCTCCTATTGTCCTTAAAAACTGTGCCTCCGTGCTGTCACCCTGCCTGGTCAAACTCTTTCGCCTCTGCCTGTCAACATCTACCTTTCCTTCTTGCTGGAAGTATGCCTTCATACAGCCTGTGCCTAAGAAGGGTGACCGCTCCAATCCCTCAAACTACCGTCCTATAGCTTTACTTTCTTGTCTATCTAAAGCTTTTGAATCAATCCTTAATCGGAAGATTAAAAAGCACCTTTCCACTTCTGACCTTCTATCTGATCGCCAGTATGGGATCCGCAAGGGGCGTTCTACTGGTTATCTCCTAGCCTTCTTAACTGACTCTTGGTCATCCTCTCTTAGCCGTTTCGGTGAAACTTTTGCTATTGCGCTGGACATATCAAAAGCTTTTGATAGGGTCTGGCACAAATCTTTGCTTTACAAACTACCCTCCTACGGTTTCTATCCTTCTCTCTGTACCTTTATCTCCAGTTTCCTTTCTGACCGTTCTATTTCTGCCGTGGTAGACGGTCACAGTTCTTCCCCTAAATCTATTAACAGTGGTGTCCCACAGGGTTCTGTCCTATCTCCCACTCTTTTTCTGTTGTTCATTGATGATCTTCTTTCCAAAACGAACTGTCCTATCCATTCCTACGCCGATGATTCCACTCTGCATTACTCAACTTCTTTTAATAGAAGACCCACCCTACAGGAACTTAACGACTCAAGGCTGGAGGCTGCAGAACGCTTAGCTTCAGACCTTACTATTATTTCCGATTGGGGCAAGAGGAACCTGGTGTTCTTCAACGCCTCAAAAACACAGTTTCTCTACCTATCCACTTGACACAATCTTCCAAACAACTATCCCCTACTCTTTGACAACACCCAGCTATCACCTTCCTCAACACTAAACATCCTCGGTCTATCCTTAACTCAAAATCTCAACTGGAGACTTCATATCTCATCTCTTACTAAATCAGCTTCCTCGAGGCTGGGCGTTCTGTACCGTCTCCGCCAGTTCTTCTCCCCTGCACAGTTGCTGTCCATATACAGGGGCCTTGTCCGCCCTCGTATGGAGTATGCATCTCATGTGTGGGGGGGGCTCCACTCACACAGCTCTTCTGGACAGAGTGGAGGCTAAGGCTCTTCGTCTCATCAGCTCTCCTCCTCATACTGATAGTCTTCTACCTCTTAAATTCCGCCGCAATGTTGCCTCTCTTTCTGTCTTCTATCGATATTTCCACGCTGACTGCTCTTCTTTTTATTTTTTTTTATTTTTTTATTTTTTTTACGTTGTTGCCTATTGCGCCGGTAGGCATCTTCCCGGTGGGGCCTGATGGTCGGCCCAAGGCTTCTTCCAGGTGGGGCCTGATGGTCGGCACAGCCCGTTCTGGCGCAGGCGAGTGTTTATAGTGGCGCCATCTTGCATTGGCTCATGCTGCCCCCCGGAACTCGTTCTTGATTCGCTTGGACGGCTTCCTCTAGAGTCCGGGTTGATGGGTGGTCTTCAGGACAGCATGTGGGTAGTTTTAAGCCACTCGGCGGTGACTGAAAAATCCGAGTGGTAGCGTGGGGATTCGAACCCGCGTCGTCCATCACGCGGTGAATGTGAGCCCAGTACGCTACCACCTACGCCACCGCCTACCCCTAGCTGCATGCCTCCCCCCCCTCCCGCGGCCCCGCTGCACTCGACTTTCTACTCATGCTCATCCCTATACTGTCCAAACCCCTTATGCAAGAGTTAACCAGCATCTTCACTCTTTCATCCCTCACGCTGGTAAACTCTGGAACAATCTTCCTTCATCTGTATTTCCTCCTGCCTACGACTTGAACTCTTTCAAGAGTAGGGTATCAGGACATCTCTCCTCCCGTATTTGATCTTGCTTTCGGCCACCTCTTTTGTTTCTTTTTTAGGAGCAGCGAGTAGCGGGCTTTGTTTTTATTATTGTTTTCTTTTTTTGTGTGCCCTTGAGCTGCCTCCTTTGTTGTAAAAACAAAAAACAAAAAACAAAAGAAAAAACTGGCAGCGTTTGGCCCACGAGCCAGGCGGGACCAACATTCCGTAGGAGTGCCTTTTTTTCAAACCACCAATACACACGGAGGCAGCTACACCTCCACCACTACATATGGTGGCAAGCGGTACTAATCTACGCAACTCTGAAGAACTTGAAGTTGTGCAACGATTCGCCCCAGCCCGCCCCGTGCTCCACGAGACGCCACACCGACCCACCGACCCCGCTACACCATTCTCTTGCCTTGGGTGCTCTGCTACTGCGCTACAAGCCCCTGGCTGCCTTCCCCTGACCCTCTGTTACGAGTCTGCTGCCTTTGGGTCCAAGCCGTTAGCCAGCCTACGGTCTCTGACTTCCCGGTCAAGCTATACGCTACACTGCACCCCCGGCCTCGCCCCTGTTCCCCTGCCAAAAGTCTTCTCTGGCCCACGTCTTCACCCCCGCGCCACATCACCCTGTGAGTTCTACTGCCTCTCTGCGACTCTGCTGTTGTCCAGGCACCTCCCACGGTCTACAGGCCTCCAGGAAGAGGTTTGTGTGGTCCTGTTAGCCTGCCGCCCTGATGTCCGGCTGCTGATACCTCTGTATCAGAGGCTTCAAACGCCGCTTGCAGTGCTTTACCGTTCCGTACGGGTTGTGATTTTTTTTCTGTGAAATGGCGCCCGCAAGGTCCTCTTCCAAGCTTGCCCGCCAAGTCTGAAAGGCGCGCGGGAAGTTTCTCGCCTCCCATTGGCCGACTGCAGCGCCCTTCGGCTTCTCTGCTGTGATTGGCGGCGGCACCACCACCCGAGGCTCTGATTGGCCCACAATGTCTTACATTATTTAGTGTTATTATTATTATTATTATTATTATTTTTTTTTATTTTTTTACTGTGTACACACCACACTGCGTGACCTTAAACATGAACATCAGCCCAGCTAATCAGCTATTCACACGCCCAGTCCCCGTGTTTACCCCGTTTCCCTCCACGTGATTTAATCAACCCAGTGTGTTATTTTCTGGCTTATTTCCTGTGTACATTTACTAATTTTATTTGTACCGGCAGATAATGTGTGTATTCGCTGTTTAGCCACGTGTTAGCAGAATCACGCTACCCTTAACACGGCCTATTGTTATTCATCGGTCGTGAGTGTATTTTTTTTTTTCATTATTTCATGTTTACTTGTGTGCCAATTTATTTGCAACTTTGTCATTTCTTTGTTAAGCTTAGACCAGGTTAAAGTAACTTCGCCATATTAATCACAGTTGGTAGCTAAACATGTTTGTTTCGTTGGTTTGCTTTCGTTTCTTTGCACATTGAATTTTTTTTTTTGGGGGGGGGATTTTCAACTTTGTAACGAGTTATCATTTGTGCTAATTGCCATTTGTAATTCATTGGCAGAGTACTAGGCTTACATTCATTGATAGCATACTTGCCAGTGTCAATGTGTGATTTTGTCGTCACTAGTTGACTATTTCTTTTCACAAATTTATTAATTTAACTGTGTAATAATTTATACCGTTGACTGTGTGAGTATTTACCCATTTGCCTTCCAGCTGAGGTAACTTCACTTGTCTCATAATTGTGACCTGTTATTTTATTTTCCATATTGACTTTACTTCCTAATTCAGTAATACTTGCCTAGCTTTGCTTCTTATGCTCTTACGATCAGGTCGTCATTTGCAAGCTAGCAGACCTCAACCTGTCAATATGCCTGATAATGCTACTTCCTCCTCCTCTACTTCTACCCCTACACTTAAAATGCTACACCAGACCCTTTCTGTCAAACCTTTCTCTAGTGAGGATCGTTCTTTCTTCGCACTTGCTTTTCTAACCCAATGCGAAGATGCCATGGTTAACAGCAATGCTACCTTTGATGCTGACAAGATTTCTTTTGTTTGATAACTTATTGCTTCTGATTCCCTTGCTTGCGACCTTATGGGTGCTGCATCTTTCAGTGTTAAACTTATTGATTATAAGTATTCCACATTCAAAGAACACTTTTTGCTAACCTTTGGCCACACACAGTTTCATAACTCCCTACAATGGGCCTTCCGTCCAGTGGACTCTGCTGCCTCAGAAAAGAAGTTTCTTCAACTTCTTGCGAGCTCAGTCTCCAGCACTTTCATTAGATGCTATTGAACGTCTTGAACAAGCCTCTTGGTTTGAGGAAGGTGCTTTGTCTAAGAACAGACTTCAACTATTGATTCAGTTTATATTTTATGTCCTTCACCTCCTTCCCCATGAACGTCGCGCTGCTGCTTTCCTTGATTATAAACCTGATGATAAACTAGTTGGTTTTGCTGCTAAGATTGCCAAGAAACTAGAAGACTCCCCCAAGGCTCCACCTAGCGTTCCTATAGCAGCTATCCAGAAGGACGACTCACGCCCAGTTGTGTGCGACTACTGCAACAAAAAGGGTCATACAGCACCAAAATGTTTTCAACGAAAGCGTGACATACGTTCTAACGATGTCAGTAGCTCAGGTGATCGACACAAGAAGTCTTTATAATCAAAGGTAGATAATTCTCCATCAGACCGTCGCCCGCCCCCCTCCTCCAGTCAAAAAAATCGTCATTCGTCGGGCCGTACACCACCGCCACTGAAGACTAGGTCCTCTAAGTGGTGTGCCGTTCATGAGTTGTGCAATCACTCCACAGATGATTGCTATGAGATTCAGCGTCTTAGACACAATGTGGGCTCCCCTTCGGGTCCACTTGTCCAGCATTCAGGGAAGTCTCGCGACCCCATCAAAGCCATCCAGACTATTGCATGCCCAAGAGTCACCCCAACAGCACACCACTATCCCCTCCATTATTGCTGCTTGTCCCAATTTTAGTATGTTAACTTTTTAGTCCTTTGTTAACGGTATTGGTTTTGCACTGAGGGTTGACACAGGTGTTTCTGCAAATTTATTTAGTCACAGTGCTTTTCTAGCTTTGAAAGATACCCTGCAAGACATCTCCTTAGATCATTTTGATGTATCCTTAAAAGGTGTTGATGGTTCTGCCTTAACTGTTTTTGGCGCCATCACTTTGCCTGTCTCCTTCACACGTGATTCCAAGGTATTCAATATTAAAAAAAATTTCGCCCCAAATTTTGCCCTTCAGTGTGATGGACTTTTAGGCATCCAGTCCCTTGTTTCCCATTCTATTGACAAATTCCCTAAACGTCTTGCTATATCTGCAGATGGGATCTCTCACCATGCTATGGATAACCCAAGCCCCATTCTGAGCCAGACTGTCCCTGCCCTTGCGACTACGGCTCCTGACGACATCGCAGTCCCCCCACAGGACCCGAGTGTGCCTATGGCCACTACAGTGCCTAGTGCCCCAGAGGAGAAACGTTCGACCTCTGCTCAGGACCTTGTTTCTGCTGTTGTCATTGGTGACCAATACATTGGTCCCACTTCATGTGCCCGACTTTCTGTTCGTTTACCGGACTTTGTTCCTGTCGGCACCCAGATAATGTCCTTAACTGACACTATGCGCACCCGCCGTCTAGCTTTAGAGTCCACACTCGCTACGGTGCGTCCTGATCCTATCAGCGATGGCATAGTCACAAATACTAAGGGTTCGCCAGTCACCCTAAGAAATGGAGTGCTTCTGGGCACGTACCGATCCTCGACGAGCCTGTCTCGGAGGGCCTACCTGTGCTTCCTGTTGCTAATGTCACTGAGCACGGAACCACAGCACCCCAGCCTGATGTTATTGCGGAACTTACGCCCCATGTCAGTATTGTGGATTATCCTGAGAGCAAGTCTGTTCTTTTGCAAACCTTATCAAAATTCCGGCAAGCTATTGCTTTGCCCGGAGAACAACAGAGTCAGTCACCACATTGCTGTGCAATGTGGTGGTGTGCTCATCCGTCTTACGTCCCTCCTTACTGTCTGCCACACAGCCAACAAGAAGCAGTTCAGAGCGCGGTAGAGGACATGTTATAAAAAGGAGTCATCCAAGAGTTCTACTCCCCTTGGAACTCACCTCTTTTTCTTGTACCCAAAAAAGATGGCGGCTACCTACCCGTCATCGATTTCAGGAATGTGAACGCTCTGACGGTCCCTGACCGCTATCCACTTCCTTTCCTAGGTGAATTGCTTCAGTCTATTGGAAAGGGTAACACAGTCTTCACCAGCCTCGACCTCGTGTCCGGTTTCTGGCAAATACCCTTGGACAAATCATCACTGGAGATTACTGCCTTCACGACTCCCACAGATCATTACGAATGGTGTCGTCTGCTTATGGGTGTACGTAATGTACCTATTACCTTCCAGCGTATGATTGATTCTCTTTTTGCTGGCATTATTCACAAAGGTCTCTTTGTATACCTCGATGACCTTATCATTGTCTCTAACGACATTAATTTTCATCCCCAGAAACTTGAGTTTTTTTTAATAGACTTTCTGAAGCTGGCCTAAAGGTCAAGCTGTCTGAAGTGCAACTTTCTTAAGTCTCGTATTCAGTTTTTGGGTCACCTTGTCGATAAAGATGGTATTCACACTGTTGATTCTAAAATCACTGCCGTCAAAGACATTCCTACACCCAAATCAGCTGACCATGTTCGCTCTTTTCAAGGCCTAGCTGGTTATTATAGAGCCTTTGTCAAAAACTTTACGTCTATCGCATCCCCTCTAACGCGTCTTCTGAAGAAGAATGTTCTCTTCATGTGGAACGACGCTTATCAAGAGAGTTTTGATACTCTGAAGCATGTTCTGACACATGCCCCGATCCTAGCGTTTCCTGACTACACCTTGCCTTTTACTATGTGCACAGACGCTTCTTCTTTTGGCATTGGTGCAGTTCTAATGCATAATACTTTAGATGAACAACGTCCACATGGCATTGCTTATGCTTGCCGTGTACTTACTGACCCGAGTCAAGGTAAACTGTAACTCAACTTGAAGCTCTGGCTGTTGTCTGGGCCCTCAAACATTTCAAGGATATTATTTTTGATTATCCTATCACAGTTTACACTGACCACACTGCAGTTGCAACTCTTTTCAGTGATAAAGTATCTACCGGGTAAAGCCAACACTGTCGCTGACGCGTTGTCCCGACATATTCCTGTCGCTGCAGTTTCTCAGGTCCAGAACTTCTCACTGGACGAGCTTCAGACGGCCCAACGCCATGACGCGTTGTGGTCTAAAGTCGTTTACGCCCTCGAGTCTGGCGATGACTCCACATTACCTCATCTACCTGTGCCCCTTTCTGCCTTTTCCTTACAGGGTGGCATTGTTTGTCGCACAGTGGCCATTAATGGGAGAGACGTTACTCAGGTTGTCATCTCTACTGCTCTGGTGAAGACTGTCCTGCAGCTTCTCCACGACGCTCCGCATGCTGGTTACCCCGGACGGGACAGAACCTTAGCTGCGGCTCGTGCTAAATATTACTGGCCTACGATGAGACTTGACGTTGAAAAACATGTTGCGCAGTGTCTGTCCTGTGCACAAACCAAAGGTTTTACTAAGACTGCTCCAACTTTGGAATATCCGTTGCCTGACGGACCTTTTGATGTTGGCACTGATCTGTGGTCTTAGTGCCATTTCGCGGCAAGTCTGCTACAACAGTCGCTCATGCACTTGTCTCTAACCTGATTTATTCTTACACGTCTCCTCGTGTACTTTTCAGTGATAATGGGACAGAATTTAAGAACCAAGTTCTTCGTGACATTTGCCAACAGTTTAAAATTAAACAAACATTCATTACTGCACATCATCCGGCGTCTAATGGCCTTGTCGAAAGGACCAACAGGAAAATTCTAGAGATTCTCCGTCATTATGCAGGTCGTTTTCAGGAATCTTGGGAAGATTGGTTACCTCATGTTGCTGCTTGTATTAACAACTCAGTCAATTCCTTCACGGACAAAGCGCCTCACTACATCTTGTTTGGCTACGACAAAAGACAGCCATATGATGTTATTCTGCAGACTCCTCGCCCCCTCTATTCCTTTGACGACTACTCTCAGATGCAGATCCACAGTTTTCAAACTATTCATGCTTCTCTGAGGGATAAGCTTAAAGCTTCCCGCGAGGAGATGCTGCGTAAACACCACCTTCAAGCAAGTCCCATCACCTTCAGTGTTGGAGACTCTGTTATGAAGCATGTACCTGACCGCTCTTGCAAATTGCTCCCTAAATTTTAAGGTCCTTACCTTATTACTGCAAAGATGCATGGTAATGAATTCAACATTCTTGACCCGGTCAGTCATTGCTCAGAGGTAATTCACGCTGATAGGCTCAAGCATGTGAGTGTGCCCCTTTCGCCTAACATTCAGCCTCCTATTCCCATGGTTCTTACCTCTGAACCTTCCATTCCTTCCCCACCTGACACTAGCTCTTCTTCCTAAAGGCAGAAGCTGAGGTAAGCTAGTTGTCTTTCTTATTTTTTTTTCTCATTGTCATGTTTTGTCTTTTTGTTGTGAAGCTACCACAGATGGCATATTATTTTTGTATTTATGTACTTTTTTTTGGTTAAAGGTTCCTCGCCTAGTATTATATAATGATTCATGTGAGGACACTTGCCGGTGGTGGCTGAGTGATATTGTAGATAAAACCATGTATGTTATTTGAATGTCGCGTTCGCTCTTTTTTTTTTTACATCCCCGGTAGGCTTTCTTCAGGGGCCAGATGGTCGAACCAAGCCCGTCATGGCGCAGGCAATTTGTATAGTGGCGCCAGTTATGCTTGGCTCATACTGCCCCCCGGAACTCCTTCTTGATTCACTGGTCGGTTTCTTCTAGAGTCTGGGTTGATGAGTAGTCTTCTGGACAGCATGTGGGTAGTCTTAGGCCACTCGGCGGTGACTGAAAAATCCCAGGTGGTAGCGTGGGGATTCGAACCGACGTTGTCCTTGGCGTTGTGAATGTGAGCCCAGCACGCTAACCACTAAGCCACCGCCACAGCCTATGTGTGCCCGCGCGTTTCCTGCCTTCCTGCTGCCCACAGCGCCCACTGCCGTCCAGCAACTCGTCAGTGGGATCTACACACTCAACTTGGCAGGGTGTCTACGCTCCGCCCTCGCCAGCTCCGGTATCCAATAAACTTAAGGAATAGGAGCAAGGCCTATTCTTTCAACCCACCAGTACACACGGTGGCAACTACACCTCCACTACTACAGGGGTCCATTAATTATGCTCAGGGAAAAGCCCTTTTAATACCTACGACAATGCTTTAATTAAATGTACCTGCTCGGTTTCGTTTGTGATTGAAAGGAAAGACTGATCCCTAGCGTCGAAATCCTTTCAGCAATCACAGTACCGCTCAAAGAGGTAGTATGATACAAAGGCCCATCACCTAACTTTCAGCCAGGTGAGCCTGTCCTTTTGTTTCACCTTTTCAGGGTCACTCTCTCCGTACTAAATTCAGCGGTCCCTATAGAGTCATTGAAAGGGTAATCTCAAACATTTGCGTCACTGACACCCTAGGCAGATGCAGGGCCTAACGTATATGCCATTTCAAGCCCTACTCCTGAAAGCTGGGCCAGTCGAAGCTAATTCCCAAAGCCAACGACGGGGAAGAGAAAGAGCCAGGCACTACCGCTCATCAGACGCCCTCCTCCGTACTCAGATGCATTCTCTTACCGGCTAGGCCTCACGGTTATACCTCTCCCGACATTGATGTGGCAAAACATCGCATTTGAAAGTGCCCCATATTGTATACGCTCGGAACAAACTGACGCCGTGAGGAAGAAACTTCGTGATTTGGTAAGGAAGAGTAAAGTTGCGGGCATACGCTATAGCAGCACGTGGCCACGGTGCTCATCTCCATCATATTGGGCCTGAAGCCTGTGGTGCGAAGAACCAATTCCTTCAGGACGCAGGACCAGTGTGAATCCGGATAACCACAGCTTACTTTCCTCAAGTTTCCCCAGGTACCCATTTATCGACCAGTCCGATAGGGAGAATGACAAGCTGGATGAAATGCACGCCGACTGCCCGGGCCGGGAGTCGAACTCCGGCCCGCGGATAGATATGTGAGATACCTTCAAATGTGAAACTCTAAAGCCACAAACGAGTGCACTAAAGAATGTCCGAGATCAAGCCGTGGTTATGCCTCGAGGGAGGCGCTAGAGGATATCGAGAAAAGTTGCGCTGCATGGCTTGCTGGGAATCGGGACCAATACAGGATTTTATCTAGGTACACTAACCACTAAACCACGGAGGCGTTACTACGGATATTAAAAAAAAGTCTAGTGGGTGGTGCTTTCCTGCCACCTTAGTTTAGGAGGAGGATGGAGAGTTAAGATTCTGCTCTGAATACTGCATGGAAGGTCAACACTTTGACAAACAAGCATACGTTCTCACAGCCTGTATTGATAGTGATGGAGCTGCAAATTTCTTGAGATAATTTGATTTGATAAGGAGGTATTAGCAAGTTGCTCTAACTTCCAGGGCTGAAGTCGTTTTTACCTTTGTTGTGTTAGGAAAAAGCAATTTTTTTAAAGACACGCCCTTTCGGTCTGTAAA
This sequence comes from Eriocheir sinensis, assembly GCF_024679095.1. Classification (NCBI taxonomy): domain Eukaryota; kingdom Metazoa; phylum Arthropoda; class Malacostraca; order Decapoda; family Varunidae; genus Eriocheir; species Eriocheir sinensis. The sequence continues at coordinate 14,872,522 of NC_066551.1, forward strand.
CGCCCTTGCCACATTTCAGAGACTTATGCCAGCTGTTACTGCAGATTATTCTGTGTCGCTTATCTTGCTGATGCAATTGTTTTTATCGACACCTGGCAGACACACTTAGGTGCCCATCTTGGCGGAATTTTATGGGAACAATCTCCGCCCACATTTTCTTCCCCATAAATTGACCGACCCAAGCTGACTCCACAGTTCACCAGAGAACCATTGGTGAGAGGTAAGATTCCTGTAGTGCTTAAGGGCGTGTCTGTGGCCTCTCAAATTTAAGTATGTAATCGTGCATTGTGTGGTAATTTGTCTCTCCGTATTTTTTTTTTTCTGCGTCAGTTTCCCTCATATTTGATACCAATCTCTTTGTGTATTTCCAAATATCTTATTGCAATTTCCACGTGTTGTTTCTACCCAGTGTCTATGTATTTTTTTTACGATCGCTAAGTACCTTATAACTTGGTCTGTCGGATTTTCTAGTGTGTTCAACGAATGTGTTAGTGTGTTAGCGTAACATTGGTGACATTTCTAATTGTTAATGTGTAGAAGCAGTGATGCAACTATTCCTTCTACACCCCTCAATTTATACCCGCTGTAGGTTGGCTATGAGATTACAAGTAAAACACTAACAATTTCATGCAGTGACAGTCTCATTCGTTCATTGTGCTCATCACTCAATAGATATGTGAGATACCTTCAAATGTGAAACTCTAAAGCCACAAACGAGTGCACTAAAGAATGTCCGAGATCAAGCCGTGGTTATGCCTCGAGGGAGGCGCTAGAGGATATCGAGAAAAGTTGCGCTGCATGGCTTGCTGGGAATCGGGACCAATACAGGATTTTATGGTGTAGGACTAGAGTTCTTCCGAGATGAGACAAGGATAAGTATGTCAGCAGTCTCCTAAAGGACGTTGATTCCATTTCAACGTACATAACTCAACTTGCCTACCGAGCCCTAAAGAAGTTCCCCTCTGAGCCCCCTAAGTTAACGCTATCCGAGCAGCAAATGGCTGTCTCATGTCAGTCGTAGGTCGGCAGAGGGCTCGCTAAGTTGAGTACTTTGAGCAGTTGTATACGAGCTACCAACTATTGGGTGGCAAATAATGAATCCATTGGCGAAAGCTCACCCTCATGCATAACGAGGTCAAAGAAGTTGTGATAAAGTTGAGAGGTGGAAAGGTACCTGGTATTTGCAGCATCAGTGCTGAGCTGCTTCGTGCTGTCTGTGTGCCCATGACCCTCGGGTCGTATGCAGTGTTGACTAGCGTTCAACAATTTGATACTGTTCTTCCTGACCTACACCGAAACCTGGGATATCGTTGGAATGACTGCGCCAAATCGGCGACTACTCCGTGAGACTCATTCGAGGCCTATTACCAAGATAGATGTTGCCTATTACTTGTATAGTACATAATCACAACCTCCCGTTATACGGGCATGTGGCACGCTACCTAAAGCTCATCTGGTTGCTTTTCTAAGAGACACTCTCGAGTTAAGGTGGTCAAGGGCATGTTCATAAAGTTCATGACTTGAGCAAGGCGATGGGAAGGAGGTCTGTATGGAGAGTGGCTCGGGGCGACCCACAGAGTTATATACTAGAGTGTTGTCCAAACTGGGGTCCGCGTACCCCTGGGGGTACGCAGTATTGATCAAAGGGGTACGTGGAAAGACGATGAACACACACACACACACACACACACACACACACACACACACACTAAAGAAACTTCCCATGTTCTATGAAGGAAAAGAGAGAGGGAGGGACGGGCACCTTTATGAAGGACGCGTAATATACGTGTACCTAAATATAATATAATATAATATAATATAATATAAATATAACATCATATAATTGAGTTTCATCAGCCATGGGGGGTACGTAACAGTAGGAGAAGGTAATAAAGGGTACAATAGGCGAAAAAGTTTGGACAGCAGTAGGACTCTAGACTAACTAGAGAGTTCAACTCCAATCTCTCGCCACGGTGAGAGGTGAAACCACTGCTCCTGCCTGTTAACTATGTTGTCGGCCGCCATAGGGTGACAGATTGGCGACCTTTCAATGATTCCACATGTTTACACTTAACCACTATTAGCTAGCCATCATTATGATTTTTGGAAAACTCAGCCGATCATCGTGTTGATGAGACATTGCTGCATATCATGATCACAAATTTATTGCACTTAGGTATACCTACAATAAAATAATGAGAAAAAAATTATGGTTGTGTATAAACATTTTTGTTCACCTTTTTAGCTTCAACTCCTTGTCATTCATGCACGTTTTATTGCATTAAATTTTCGTTTACAGTTTCAAATTCAGCAAACTCACCAATGTAACAATAATCAGCGGGTAAAAAATGGACCAGAAAATAATAAGTCTATCTGACAGAGGATCGCCGAGGTGCTGGCAACTTGATAATAGCAGTACCAGACATAACTATGTGATATTAAATTTCTCTCTGTCTCGCCATTCGTCACCCTAAGATGGCCGCCAGTTGCGTCAAAATCCAGGCTCTGGGAACCCTCTATATGTATATATCTCTGTGGGGCGACCCCTGCAGGTTGGCTTCGTAGGGTGGGTGAGGCGACACGCCTCCCAGGAGTATCCCTATTGATTGATCGATAAAATTACATTAACTCTTTTTTATATTTCATTTAGTATAACCTGGAAAAAAGTAAATTTAATTTCCCATCAACCAATTGTCAAAATGTGTGTGTGTGTGTGTGTGTGTGTGTGTGTGTGTGTGTGTGTGTGTGTGTGTCATATCTTTATAGGCGCATTTTATTTACAGTTCGTGTAATGTTTTCGTGGTGAGGTTTTAGAGGTTATGAATAAAAGGTGGATGACAAAATTTAACTAGGGAGGAGTTAAAAGCGTGCATGACACCCAATTAGCTCCAACTACCACTTATCACCACTGTAACGGTCACAGTGCCAACACACATTCTTTTGCGGTCGGAATCGACACAAGTTATATAGTAAACTCTATTATGTGCAGTTACTTTTTCTTTGAGATTGACACAATTAACACCTCAAAAACACCTTGAAATACTTAACTACTATTAAATCATGACACTCACCAGCAGCAAACACGGAGCACACACCGTAAAAGTCCTCCAGGTGTAATGGTCTGAGAGAAGGAGACACGACCCATTGCGGCTTGATGCAGTGGCTGGCGTTAGCAATCTCGCGGCGAGCTAACAAGTCCAGAATGCCAGCCTCATGCAACCGCCTTAACCTTTCCCCCAAAAAGAAATACTCTCTGAATATTTATACTGGACTGCC
>NC_066551.1:14875897-14890897 GCF_024679095.1 Eriocheir sinensis
GAGAAAACTGATCGAATGTTTTAAAATACTTGATAATTTCAAGAATGTAGACAGATCAACATTGTTTATGATCGATGACACTTTGCGTACGAGGAACAATGACGTAAAACACAAATGCAGACAAGTAAATTCAGACTGCACCAAATTTTTCTTCACCAACGTTGTAGTGCGAGAATGGAATAAGCTCCCACCGTCAGTGGTCCAAACACGATTGACTCCCTCAAAAATTAACAAGCTCGACCGTCACTTCTTTCAACTTAATATTAACTATAGAGTTGAAATGCAACGTTTTGGAGCCTTCTGATTAATGTAGAATCACGTAAGTGTAAGGACAGATCGACCACCTATAGTCTGGACCATGGGGTCTGTGTGGTTTGATTTTCTATGTAAATCTCTCTCTCTCTCTCTCTCTCTCTCATGTCTTACTCATGTCCTTGCGACAAGGCATCGTCCCATCAGATTGGAAAAAGGATAACGTGACACCGATTTTTAAGAAAGGAGACAAAAAAGTACCAAGTAATTACAGGCCCATTAGTCTAACTTCGGTTGTAGGTAAGCTACTTGAGGGCATAATTAAAGATAAAATTGTGAGTTACCTTGAAAGCCACTCATTAATTGGGGACTCACAACATGGCTTCCGAAACAAAAGATCCTGCCTATCAAACCTATTAACCTTTTATAACGACCTCTTCACTGTTTATGACGTAACCAAATCACTGGACGTAGTCTATCTTGATTTCCAGAAAGCGTTTGATAAAGTCCCACATCATAAATTACTTTACAAATTAAAGCAAATAGGTATTGACGGTCAAGTACACCAATGGATCGCGAATTGGTTGAGCAACAGACAACAAAGAGTAGTGATTGACGGATTTAACTCAGAGTGGGCGCCGGTCACTAGTGGCGTCCCTCAGGGCTCGGTTCTTGGCCCAGTGCTCTTCATTATTTACATCAACGACGTGGATGTTGGACTCATTAATCGCATTAGTAAATTTGCAGACGACACAAAGATTGGTAGCTCGGTTCTCACTGACGAAGACAGGCAAAGCCTCCAAGAGGATTTGCACAAAATTTCAGCTTGGTCGGATAGATGGGAGATGCCCTTTAACGTAAGCAAGTGCCAGGTCCTTCAAGTTGGAAAGAGGAATAAGAAGTTCGATTACGAAATGCACGGCGTTCAACTCAAAAGCGTTCAATGCGTCAAGGACTTGGGGATCAAAATCGCGTCAAACCTCAAATTCTCACAGCAATGCATCGATGCAGCAAATAAAGCGAATTGAATGTTGGGCTTCATTAAAAGAAACTTTTTATTCAAGAATAAAGATGTAATACTCCCGCTCTACAGTAGTTTAGTCAGACCCCACTTGGAATATGCGGTACAGTTTTGGTCTCCCCACCATGCAAAGGATATTGCTAAATTAGAAGGTGTTCAGCGTCGGGCAACGAAAATGATCCCTTCCTTGCGCAACAAATCCTACGAAGAAAGGCTTTCTACCCTTGACATGTTCTCTCTTGAGAAACGTCGCCTCCGAGGAAAACTGATCGAATGTTTTAAAATACTTAATGGTTTCACGAATGTAGACAGATCAACATTGTTTATGATCGATGACACTTTGCGCACGAGGAACAATGGCGTAAACCTCAAATGTAGACAAGTAAATTCAGACTGCACCAAATTTTTCTTCACCAACGTTGTAGTGCGAGAATGGAATAAGCTTCCACCATCAGTGGTCCAGTGTAACACGATTGACTCCTTCAAAAATAAGCTCGACCGTCACTTCCTTCAACTTAATGTTATGCCGGACGTATTACTTGGGTTCCGTGTCGCCGTCAGGAGACTCCGTGGAAGGGAGATATGTAAACACTTTGCACAGCTTCTGTAGTTTAATATTCTTCCTTAGTAGTACACTTCACTTTGACTCTTCACTTACCACTAGCTTACTATGACTGGGACTAGGGGTTCTCTCGCCCTCTTCTCCTATATATATCCAGAACAGTACAGTCTAGAATGTTACAGTATATTTTAGATCATACAAGAACGTGTAGCTAAAGTATGTGGGAGTTGGCAACACTTCCCGCCTGGCGCCTGGCCGCGCCCCGCGGGGCCCGGACGAGGCTTTGCTCCCCGCCCCCCTGCTCGCTTCTCCTGGAGCCTTCTAGAGGCCTATGGACGCCGGGGGAAGCTTCCAGCACAACATTAATACCAACTAGAGTAGAAATGCAGCGTTTTGGAGCCTTCTGATTAATGTAAAATCACTTAGGTTTAAGGACAGACCACCTAGTCTGGACCATGGGGTCTGTGTGGTCTGATTTTCTATGTAAATCTATGTAAATCTCTCTCTCTCCTCTCTGGCCCCCCTGTCATTCAGGCCCCCCCCCCCGCGGATGGGTTTTTTTTTTTTTTTTTTTTTTTACGTCGTTGCCTGTTGCGCCGGTAGGCATCTTCCTGGTGGGGCCTGATAGTCGGCCCAAGGCTTCTTCCAGGTGGGGCCTGATGGTCGGCCCAGCCCGTTCTGGCACAGGCGAGTGTTTATAGTGGCGCCATCTTGCACTGGCTCATGCTGCCCCCCGGAACTCGTTCTTGATTCGCTTGGACGGCTTACTCTAGAGTCCGGGTTGATGGGTGGTCTTCAGGACAGCATGTGGGTAGTTTTAAGCCACTCGGCGGTGACTGAAAAATCCGAGTGGTAGCGTGGGGATTCGAACCCGCGTCGTCCATCACGCGGTGAATGTGGGCCCAGTACGCTACCACTTCGGCCACCGTTGCTATATGTAACCTACTGCTCTGCCACAAATATATAATTTTGTCTTACCGATGAAACGTTATTCTGCCATCCCCGCCTCTGTGGGCGCAACCAAAGGCAGAGCAAGCCGGTATGAAGGCGCAAAATGTTGAGGTGTGTGGGTGTCGCGCGCCTCCGGCCAAGGGAGGTGGCGGGGGCAAGGCAAGTATAGAGAAGGTATCGTCATACAGGCGGGAGGAAATCACTCGTTGGCAACTCCTATAGCCTTTTCATACGTTTCACCTCAATTGCTTCAATTCGGTGCTCATTTCCTCGGCATTTGTTTAGTCAAGTCAGGCTCGCCGCTCAAGTGAGGTGAGCGGCGAGTCTGACTTGACTAAACAAATGCCGATGCGAATGAACTCCGTCACGGCTCGGACTATGTTCGGAGGTGATTTTGACCCTCTGTATATTTTTACCTCGGGACGTACCACACACCATCAGAAGCAGAAAAGCATGCAGATTTAGAATCTGTGCTTAAAAAAGTGATGCGACGAAAGCCAGCTGAGTACTAAGGAGTTGAAGGGAAATAAGTGCAAGAAAATATTTATTCCCTACTTCACTTAACTCTGATATTTTCGTATGTGTGATTTCACATTATTGTTACAATTTTATGCTAGTGTGATGCAGAATTTTCTCAGGAAGATGATGGTGGTCTCAGGTTTTCGTAAAAATGAATGTTGGGGTCAGGAAACAGGGTGGGAGTGAGGTGTGTGAAGTCGTCGGTTTGGGCAGACAACGAGGATGGGGCGGGGCTTAACTTGGCTCGAGGAAGGGGCGGAGCTTATCGAGACGCCAGCCAATCATCGTCCAGGATGAGATGCCGTGAACATTTCTCTATATATTTTTTATTCACCGACAATTGCTTCAGAGGGTATATAACAAAAAATCCACATCTTATTTTATTTTATTGTAGTAGTTTATAACATAAAAAAAAAACATCCGAGAGGTCCTAATAAAAAAGCTCATTTCAAAATTTGATTCTTCACTTTCTATGAGAGTGACGATACCCCTCTATACCATGGAGGTATTATAACAGGAGGCGCCCTCCCGCGCCGTCCCCATACAGGCGAGTGAAGCCAGTGGGCGGAGCTTACAGAGTCTGTGGGCGGAGCTTACAATCGATAGATAGACCCAAAACATTGCGATCTCCTGGGCGGAACTAAGGGAATTTACCACTTGTTTTTGCATCTAGACGAAAAATTAAAAAAAGAATTGATGGTTTGAGTTATGAAAAGTACATAAAATTTTCCTATATATTTAATGTAGATCTATTATCAACGACATTTAAGGTCAAGTCAGTCCCGTGGCTTAAAAAAAACAATGAAAGGGCCCCGGCATTCCATGACTGTTGCAGTGTGTGTCCCTCGGCCTGGCACACAGCGTGCAGCAGACACAGGGGAGTTAATAACCTCCCAGTAGTACCTATAGCCTAGCCTAAGGCGCATTGCTACCACATCCTGAGGTGCACTGTGTCGCCCATAGGGGTAAACAGTGGTGGGAGACACTTGCATAATGGAGGCTGCTGGTGCTACCATTGTCACAGCAGTGTCTGAGTTGGGTAGCAATGTTATTATGGAAATAATCCCTAACTATATTCTTAACATAGCTAAGCGTATAGTCAGTGTCAGGGTCCACTGTGTCATCCTGAAGGGCACGTCGAGCAAGGCAGTCTGCCTTTTCATTGTGCTGGATGGAAGGGCACCCAGGTGAAGTGGACCGTGGCACCTGCGGCCTCAAGGGCACGGAGGGCAGTCAGGCACTTAGTCACAAGATCACAGTCTGTAGGGGAGGAGGACACAGGTTCATGTAATGCAGCCTGGCTATCAACAAACAAGTATACATCTTTGCGAAAAGCTGCTACAGTGTGGCGAGCCTCAAGTATGGCATACAGCTCAGCCTGGGTCGAGGACAGGTACCCTGGCAGCCGCCTGGTAATCTCAATGTCAGTGTACAACAGAACTGCAGATTTCTATCATATGTAGCCCTATCTGATTATACAGCTCTCAACTCACCTGTGAAATGATGTAGAACCACTACGTTCCCTTTTCGTGCAGCCATAGGAACATATGAACGCCTGTACAAGGCAGCTCCTTTGAATCTAAGCTCCCGTGTATCTAACCCCACCTAATATCGCTGTCCATGAATTTATCAAATCTATTTATTAATGTGACAATTGTATTGGCACTCAGCACGTGACTGCAAACCTGTTCCACTCATCCACCAACCACTCTGTTAGTAAACCAATTTTTGCCTATGTCCTTGTTGAATCCGAATTTATCCAGTTTAAACCCATTACTTCGTGTCCTACCCGGTTCTCTTACCAACAAAACCTTATAATTATCCCCCTTATTAAAGCCCTTCATCCATTTATAAACCTCGATCATGTCTCCACGCACCCTTCGCCTTTCTAGAGAATGCAAGTTTAACTGTTTGAGTCTTTCCTCGTATGGCAAGTTTCTCAACCCCTGAATCATCTTAGTCAAACTCCTCTGCACCGATTCTAACATTTTGATATCCAAGTGACCAGAACTGAACCACATAGTCAAGATGAGGTCTAACTAATACTAAATATAGTTTGAGGAAGACTTCGGCGCTTCTATTGCTCCTTCTATTGGCTCCTTCAAATAAATCCCAGTACCCTATTTGCTCGATTTCTACCATGAATGCATTGTGCCATTAAGCAATAGTTATGTGAGGGGCTGTTCCTACCTACACTCAGAAAAGGCAGTGATTGTATGCACTTTCATTGCGTCTACTGGATCAGCTGATATATGTTTTGAGTCTAAGGGGGGTGGGGAGACAGCTGACCAATAGCGCGTTGGCTTCGCGTTCGTGACGTCATGGCGGCTCCTCCCATAATACCTCCATGCTCTATACTTGCCTTGGGCGGGGGAGCAAAGCCAAGGCCAAGACTGCTTCACTTCTGTGACGTAATGGCCTCTCCTTGTATTCTTCCTCCAAGGTAAACACTGCCGCCGCCCGCCCCACACGTCATCGTGTTATTGTTGCACACACCGGACAGCACAGGATAGTGGTAAGTATGTTTTGCCCACTGGTGACAACGACAAACAAAAACAACACCTGTTAGCAACTACCACTGACGGGGCTCTGGAGGCTGTGGTCCCACAGCCTAACTAGCCCCATAAAACACCCAAAAAGAAGATCTTTAAAGGATTAAATGTTGAACTGAGCTCAGCTGTGGTCTCACCTCAGCCCAACTGTGAAATTAAGCTCATAAGTCTCTGCCCAACTAGACCAAAACTCCCCCGTTCCCACATTAGGAATTAGAATGTGGGGAGACCTAAGACAGGACCTCTGTTGGTGAATAGTACTCTCATTGATGACCCCCAGCTTGGTCATGGCTAATAGCTTTGTTGATTCCTTCTCCTCTGTCTTTGTTGACTTCGTCCAGGACAACCCATTTCCCCACCCTGTTTGTCATGACTAACTGTCAACTATCAAATTTTCACCCACAGATGTTGCCTTATAGTTAAGGACACTTAGAACCAACAGTGCCATGGGTCCGAACAACCTTCACCCTCAGTCCCTCCGACCCTCGCCTTCTGAAAGTATGCTCGGTAAAATTCTAGTGTTTGCCCATACTCCCCCCTCCCCCCCCATACAAGCCTGGGGGCCTGGTGGTAATGCGGGGTTTCGGGTGGGGGACACGAAATCTGTCGCATTCGCGTATTTTTTTAGTGGTGGTGGGGGGGGGGGGAAATAAAAACTCCCTAGATCTAGGGAAATTCCCTAAATTTAAGGAAATTTTCCTCCCACCACCACTAAAATAAGTGTTTGCAACGAATTTAGTGTTTCCCATACAGAAACCATGCACTCAGTGGATCCCCAAGATTGTTTTGTGAGAGAAGCGTAGTGAACCCACCAAACGATGCTCACCTCACCATCTGGCGTGGCACTGGAGGTCATCTGTGCTCACATAAACCGCCTACACCGCACTCATGCCCTCTCTAGTAAGTTGTCACCTCATCGCAAGGTTTCTGTCCTCCAAGTAGAGTCCGTGGCACCAAACACAGTGTATCTTCATTGTTTATCACTGACACAAGTAAAACCACCGGCTAGCCGGGATCCTCAACGTAACGTAACGTAACTCAAAAACTATGCATTTGCGACGCATTTCATATTTACCACCGCATTCCCCGAAGTCTCAATGGCCCCCTAGCCAATTTTGGTTGCGAGGGGTGAGTGTGGGCAAACACTAGAATAATACCGTATGCTCTTCAGAGCTTGCCTTTCCTCTCTTTATACTTCATAACAGATAATTTTCTTCTGGATGCCTCCATTTGTCATGGAAATCATCTCAGGTTATTCCTATCTATAAAAAAGGAATCCTGACATACCCTCTTAACTACAGACCCATTAGCATTGGTGTTATTCCAGAATGTCACCCGTCTCACAGCAAAGAACACCTTGGTGCTATATGAAGTATTTTGTGTTAATACAACACACTGCTGTATTACTTTTCCATCGCAAATAGAAGGGGGGTCGAGGAGGGCGAAGCCCCTCTGTTAGGTAGGTTACGTTAAGTTGAGTTTGGTTAGTTTAAATTTATTCAGCACACAGTGTGGGGAGGCGGAAATAGCATTGCAGGATGGGACACGGTGGTGTTGGGGGTGGTCCACTGCGCTGGCTAGTGTTGCAAGAAATACCTCCTCATAGAAACAAGTTGCTCTGCTGTCCACCACACTTATGTGCTGGGGGAATACACAGTAGGAAAAAACATTAATTTGCCTGTTTTTGTTCTAGTTTGCCCACTTGTGATCTTTGGGTAGAGGCAGATATATCTGGATGAGGAATGCAGCTTCCTCATTCTCCCCGAGCTGTCTTTCTTTCTTTTTCTCTCTCCTGTTTATGCTTCTTTCTTTAGGTAACCGGGGGATTAATCCTCCCAGGGGTCCTGCGTCTCTGCCCTGTTGTGAGCAGTCTGTCCAGCCCTTGATCTGGGCTGGCTGGGGGAATGGTGTGCACCCCCTCCCCTAATAAAAAAAGACAAAAAACTTACACTAGCCAAAAACAAATTCAAAAGTGGAGGTCGGGGTCGGGGCGCGAGCCTCAACCCCGATCCGGTCTTGCTGGGGGTCCGCCCACGCGGTACCATAAACCGGGGTGACTTCGGACAGTATTCAAGGTTTTTTGCTTATGAAACTTTTGTTCCTAGGCCTGGGATCTATGCTGAGTGTGCATTTACTTTGTATTGTTAAGGGCTATCATTACATGGTGCAACATTTCCATGAAACTTAATAGTTTTTGTGCTAATAGGCGCACCTAATATTACCAAAAGTGGGGTACAAACTTGGCGGAGGGACTGTTTTTTGTGCGCCATTAAAGGTAATGGCTTAAGAGTAGCTTAGCCGGATATTTTGTTTTTATTTATTAATGATCCACGAGACATCCTAGAGTTAAAGCAAAGTATGTGCTTATCTTTGTATTCATTCATACACACACTGGTAACATTTCTGTGGGGTCTGATTCACTTATTAGAGTGAAATTCTATTGTGATAAACAGTTGCAAATTTGTGTCACTAGTAAAAATGAAACTAGTAATTCAAGTTTTGCCACCATGAAATATACACAAATAGCTAAATATGAAAGCTCACGAAGTCACAATAAGTGACATCACATGCTTTGCGCAGTAAAAGTATGCTATTTTAGGTATTTGATACCCGCAATATGGCAGGCTGCTGCTGCCTCGGCCACAGATTATTGCCAGATTGTCGTACTCAGCTGATTATATTTCCCGACTTCCTGCCCCAAAACTGTCTTTTGGGCTCCAATAATGAAACTAATTTATAGTTATCGTTAAAAGAGTAAGATCCTGATGTTTCTTGGCAATAGTTAGGTGTCAGAAACTGTTAAATACTGTGCTCTGAGTTTGACAATCTGGCAACGGTGGCTATACGTATTTTCATATTATTGTTCTGTTGTTTATTGAATGTTGTGTTTAAGAAAAAGAATACTCATAATTTTAGTTAGTTTTTAGTTATAAGGATTCTTTACGAAATACAAGTATAACATTACCTTCTTTAACTTAGGAAACGTCCTGAATCCTGGATCGGCTATGGTATTGTTAGGTGCGCCTATTGAAAAAATATGGGTGTCCAAAGTCACCCCATGTCTGGGGGGGACTTCGAACACCCATGAGGGGACTAGGACAGTGGCTATATTTCATTGGGTTTACGTATCTGACCCTGTTCACAGATTCCGGGGATTACTTCGGACACTGTTGAACCGGGAATAAAAAACGGCAAAAATCTTGGGAAAGAAGTTCCCACATTTTAGGTCAGTACAGGTAACTCTAGATTTATGTGAGTTTGGTTTATGCGTTTTTGAAATAACGCAGGGTCCAAAATCCAAATAAATGTTTAATTTACACGTTTTTTTCATTTATACGCGATATTTTATGGAGTGGCCACTAGATGTCTCACGCAACTGGACTCACACGGCACCGCGGCCACACAGCTGAGCTCAGTTCTTCCTGCGCGCCACTTGAACAACAATACAGTACCCACGCTTCCACGCTACTCAACAATAGAGGTGCGCAGGTACCGGTACCAGCACCGGTACTAACGGTACCAGCTATACGGTACGGTCCCGGTACCAGACTGCTCGGTACCGGTACCAATACTTGCCAGTCGTTCATGGTGTCCCTCATTTCTTCCTCACATGAGTGAGGCTGAGATTGATTGCATATGCAGGTCCATAATTTTTGGGGGAAGGGCTAGAGGGAATCATAGTTTCATGAGGTGGGGGAAGCTGGCAAGTAAAGTGAGCATAGCCATGCTGTCTGGGGATGCGTGAGAACAGCTCAACAAGTGTAAAGTCTGGACTCTTGCCGCTTGTGTAAGTGCCATCAACATCACAAGCTTCAGGGTTAGTTCTTTGAGGGACAAGTTATGTAATGGGTACATAGATCTAAGTTCCTGTAGTACTGGTGTAACATCCCAGGTTTCCGTGTACCTGGGTTTAGTTGGTCTTAGATGGAACACCCCTCTCATGAATCTGTTAACCAGTGGGTGGTTTCCCGCTCTACAGCCATTTACCACAATGCCAAGGGAAGAGAGGGCACCCCTGGCCATGTTGAGGCATTCATACCCCACTCTCCTGTGGAAAGTTTCCGTCAAAAAGTTGATGATGTTGGATACAGTGGGATCAAGGGGATTAATGTCCCACCTATCACAAAGTCGCATCCATCTTCTGATGTGTGGCCCGTATTGTTTCGCTGTCCTGGGTTTCCTGGAGGCCAGGATGATGTCTGCACCCTCTTCAGATATGCCCCGTTCTCGGAGTGTCTTCCAGACAGTAGGCATGCCATAAGTCGCATGTGCTTCATTATTGGGTGCATCTCCGCTGAGGAAGGGTGCGTCAGTACGGCCTTCCTCCTCATAATTATGTGGGGGTGAGCGACCAACATCCTGAGTATCATGCCCATCCATGGCTGCGACAGCCACAGGGGTACAACCATCCACCCCTTGGCCCTTTCTGCATGCATCTTTTGCAGGCACCTAGTGATTAAAGAGAATGGGGGAAAAATGTAACAGAGGTCAAATATCGTCCATTTAATTGAAAAAGCATCGAAATAAGCTGCCTCTGGGTCTGGCTTCCATGAACAGAAATAGGCCACTTGTTTGTTAAGTCTAGATGCAAACAGATCAATGGAAGGGGTGCCAAAAATGTGACATAGGTCTTGGAAAATGAGTTCATTCAGCTTCCATTCGTGCCTGTCGTTGACTCTACGAGATGCAGTGTCCGCCATAACATTTTCTTTTCCTGGTATGTGTGAACATGTGACCCATGCATTATTAGCTACACACCATTCCTAAATTGAAGTAGAGATATCATTACAAATTAGTGACTTTGTACCTCCCATTTCATTTATATATATATGTATATATATATATATATATATATATATATATATATATGTATATATATATATATATATATATATATATATATATATATATATATATATATATATATGGCCGTAGTATTGTTGCAGAAAACTTTGATGTGCTTCCCACAGAGCTCAAGTCTGAAAGTCTGAAGTGTTATGAGGATTGCTTTGAGCTCAAGAGCATTGATGTGTAATTGTTTCTCCTCTATTGATCAAAAACCACTAGTGGTCTGCTGATTTAGGTGTGTGGGGTGTCCCTTACGTCTGGTATATAAATCATGACAAACGGCCAGCCCCCTTAACGCGAAGATGAAGGTGAAAATGACAAACCACTGAAAATAGCTGGAAGTATTTTACAATTTTTTTTTCACCTATGGCGCCGGTAGGCTTTGATGGAAGTGCCTGATGGTCAGCCCCAGCCTGTTGTGGTGCAGGCGAGTGTTTACAGTGGCGCCATCTTGCATTGGCTCATGCTGACCCCCAGAGTTCATCTTTGATTCTAGAGTCTAGAGTCCGGGTTAATAAGTGGTCTTATGGACAGCATGTGGGCTGTCTTAGGCCACTCAGCGGCGACTGAAAAATCCCAACTTGTGGCACCGGGCGGGGTGAGAACCCATGTTGTCCTGGAGCCATCACGCTATCCACTCAGCCACCGCCTCCCCAAACTAATCATAATAAGATCTATATTTATATATTGGTCTTATAAAAATAATAATAATTTTATTGCCAGCAGGGCACATTTGTACTGCCCTTGGTATAGGCAACTCACAATCCTATGAAATAATAATGAAAGTCAAGTATATAAGCCATCATATCATATATGACCTATATTCTGAAAGCTCTCCTACAATATCCGGTAAAATAAATATATAATTTCAGCAGAACTCAGCCACAATGCAGTACATGCATCCTCGGATATCTCACAAGTGCTGTGAGAATGTAGTAAACGCGTCCTCATGTTGAAGGGGCTGAAGGACTTTTGCTGTAATGACATTTTTCAGGCACTAATTAGAGATTGGCAAAATCCTACTGTTATGGTAATACAATAGAAATTTGCATAATTTATTAATTAATTCACTTTTTACC
Organism: Eriocheir sinensis; assembly: GCF_024679095.1. Taxonomy (NCBI): domain Eukaryota; kingdom Metazoa; phylum Arthropoda; class Malacostraca; order Decapoda; family Varunidae; genus Eriocheir; species Eriocheir sinensis. Next base: position 14,887,682 of record NC_066551.1, read on the forward strand.
TTCAGAGTTGGAAGTCTGCAATGTTATGAATTAGTCAACCTTAAAATGGTCAAAAGCAGCAAGAACCTCAGTTATATAAACACATCCTGACACAAGGTAAGTGCATGCAGTGTTGAGTGTTAAGGTGCTCATCACTTACCTGTTTCATTTACCTGGTTGGGCCTCCAGGTCACAATTCATTGTTGAAGAATATAACTGTCAATGATCATACTTTCTTTTCCACAGTAAGCCCACAAAGTAAAGTAACCAGATCTATAAATATGCACCTTGATTAAGTAATAACTGTTTTGGTATTATGTTGAATAAAGCACTAATTTAAATCTTTGGAAATAACTTGTCTAAGATCAATGTGTAACTTTTTTCTTCAGTTTCTAGATGGCTGAGAGTGTTGCAGTGCTTGGGGGTGGCATGGCAGGCCTGGCTGCTGCTCATTACCTTGGACAGTTAAGGATCCTCCCGAGAGTAGTGTTGATGGAGGCCTCCCACAGGCTGGGGGGTTGGGTCAGCTCCACCACATATCCAGACAAAGTGGTGTTTGAGCACGGTCCACGCACTCTCAGGTTTGGTTTGCTTTTTTGTAGGGTCAGGTTATCCTATTTGACAGGGCTAGGTTACTGTATTAAAGCAAGGATTGGCTTAATTGCAATGATTACCCTTGGTAATTGTTTGATATGTAATGTTTGTCGTAGGTGTTTGTTTATTTATCTATACCTCCAACAACCTATTCCCTCGTGGAAACTTCCCCTAGGGAGGTAACTGTGGCAGAAAAGTCTCCATTTTCCATTTCTGCACTCCCCAGCAAACTCATACTCTCAGTATCATCTATCTCTCCAGTACTTGTCCGCTGAAGTAATTACTGTATTTCCCACCATATAAGATGCACCTATAATTTGGCTAGATATATTTAGAAAAAAATTTAAAAATTCCAGATTTTCCCTGAACTTAATGTATGTGCAGTATTACATTTGGCCACCTTACTTACAATTATGACTATGATAGTGTATATTGCTTTGTGCCCTTCCCTGTGTTTGAAGTATCCCACTGTTGACTAAAGAGTTACAGTGCTTATACCTGAGCAGCTGTGATTTAGAAATGGTAAGCAGAAGGGATGGTTGGGAGATTCACTCACTGCGCAGTGTGCAGGCGGTAACTTTCGCTACTACTGAGGGAACTAATTGCACGAGGATGCTACGTTCGATGGGCAATCTTGGTCTTGATCTTGACCTTCAGGGACCGGCTCAAGTAGAAATAGATGTTGATTCATTTCTGTCAATCATATTTTACAATGAGAAGCAACAATGCGTTTACAATAAACACTTTAGTCATCCGTGGATATCTGTGCTCTCAAACAAGTACCACAGAAAATGTCAGCTGACCAGGCCGTTGCACAGCAGAAATACCTCCAGACTAATTCGCCCAAGTCTGCCCCATGGTCGCCAAGCTGAGTCATGTCAGGCAGCACCCTGCTCCACCAATTTTGTTCCTGTGTAATAGCCGCTCAGGCCCTACAGGACAAGCATACTGATGCTTGTCCTGTACAAGTGGATTACATTTTCTTCCTTCTATCTTATATATACAGTACAGTCTCCAGGATTGCTTCAAGTTTGCGATAGGGACCCCCAAAAATTTGATTTTTATTGAAAACTGAAATTGCGATATGACCCGAAAGGAAAAGGAAAAGGTTGCTAAAACTGGGTTTTTTCACACCTTGTTGTGGTCCTTGACTCCCATTCTCGCTCCTACCCACCCCTTGGCATTTTCCATTGGCCGCAGGAAGCATGGCGAGTGAGATCCAAGCAGCCAGGCACATGTGTGCGAGCAGCCCTGACCGTGCGCTTGGCCCAAGCAGCTGACGGGTGCCTGATGATGCCGATGGTGATGATGAGTGTCGGCGGCGTGGCCCCCGCATCGGCGCCACCCAAACGGCATTTTCACAGGGGCCCGCGTGTGTGTGGCTGTGCCCATTGTGGGCCCAGGCTCCTCAATTTGCCAATTCTCACTTTCCACATGTTGCGTGGGACCCCTTTCCTTTATTCCATCTCTTCTTTTTCAAAAAGAAGAGATGGAAGAAAAGAAAAGGGTCCCGTGCAACGTGTGGAAAACAAGAATCAGCAAACTGAAAAGCCCAAACCCACAACAGACACAGCCACACACACACGGGCCCCGACAAAAACACCGTTCAGGTGGTGCAGATGCAAAGGCCAAGCTGCTGACACTCATCACCATCATCATCCGCCCGTCAGCTGCTCGGTTCCAGTGCACGGCCGGGGCCATCTGCACACAAGGTTTTCAATGTTCCCCATAAGAATAATGGTTCAAAGTTTGCGATTTCAACGTTTGCGACCCGCAACGTCGACCTATTTATCGCAAACTTGGAGACAGTACTGTGTATATATATATATATATATATATATATATATATATATATATATATATATATATATATATATATATATATATATATATATATATATATATACACAGTAAAACCCCGATTATCCGAAAGCGGATTATCCGAAAAAACGGATTATCCAAAATTAATCTGGATAATGCAATTAAAAAAAAAAAAAATTCTATGCTAAAACGTTATAAAACATCAAAAATAAATAAAAGTTACTACATATGTACTATATTAACACATTTAAAATTGATAAGAACAGTTAAATTGAATATGCTTGCTAATACGTATTGCGAAATAGCTTGTAACGAATAGATCAATGTATTAGACAAAAAACATTAAACAAACTCTCAACAACACCACGTCCGCACCTTCGCCCCAGCAAGGACGTAGGTGCGGCGAACGAACAGACTACTGCACGACTACTCTCACACCGTACTCTCAAGACAACGACACAAACACGACTCCCCTCTCCACTCCATGCCACATTCCCCTTCCAACATACGAGTTGCGCGATAATATGAGTCATCATACTGTGTCTCCACCTGCACGATGCATCAAGGTCACACTTGCAAGCTTGCACAACCATTCACAATCGCACTCTGCAACATTCACAATTCAGATCTGCAACGCTCACAAGTATCAACATACACTGGTCCAGACAAGGAGACACACAGACAAACATACAATAAAACATTTACATCACATGTTTTAAGCGTACTACTTTGTTTAGCGTAGCGTGTGTTTGTTTGGTTTCATTGTTTACATCGTCAGTCGGCGGCAGTCGCGTCACACACTTCACACTGGGCAGTCGCATC
>NC_066551.1:14895897-15043863 GCF_024679095.1 Eriocheir sinensis
CGACAAAAAAGAACAAATCCAGGCAAATTAACACTTTTAATGCTGTGTGTTCCCACAGCTCACATGCGTGGTGGACAGCAGAATGGCTAATTTCAGTGGGAAGATATTTCTTGCAACACCGGCCAGTGTATAGTGGACCTTCTTCTTCTTTTGACCTGTAATGCTTTGTATCACTTCTTAGGTCCTCCTCCTCCACACTTTTATACTTCACAAGATGCACTTGAGGCTGCTTTCACAGTCATTTTGTTTGTATTGATCGTTGCCAGTGGCAGTATTTCCACGTGAAACTGGCTGATGGGTAGTGATCGATGTGATGGTGTTGAAGGTATTGCCTTTACAACGGCACCTTGTGGCGGTTACGGGGTTAGCCTAGCCCCGCACCTTACCACACACTCTCAACACCTGTCACTTTCTCTACAGCCACCACTACCCCATAGACCAATTTCACGTGGAAAACTATAGCGTCGATTGCTGCCATTGGTAACGATCAAAACAAACAAGTGACTGTGAAAGCGGGCCTTAGTTACTTAACAGTGCGCACTTATACACTTCACCCTGAACATAGGTGTTTTCTGATCTTTTCTTTTCCTGATTTTGTTTTTCTATGCCCTTTTGCTATTTTCCACTGTTATTTTCACCGTCGCTGCCATGCATTACAGGTCAAACGAAGAAGAAGAAGAAGAGGAAAACATCACTGGGAGATCTACAATTTTCATAGATAAGAGAAAAAAGTTTTTTAAACTGTGGTTCCCCAGCACGGGGTGTTCTCTTATCTTGTTAATCAAGTAGTAAGCAAAGCAGCTCTGCCAGTCCATTTTACGAGTCTCTTGGTGGGCTGTCTTCCACTGCTCCTCACTCCTCAGCCACTGCCGTCGTCTGTTTGTTTACATACAGCCGTTCGGTACCCACGTACCCACGCTCGTACTCACAACCGTTTTCCATTCATACGGACAACCAACAACTCGCTCCCGGTTGGGCATATGGGCAACCGCGGTTGCCCATATCCCCAATGGTTGGACACCGCCTTTTAAGGCAGCACGCATGACGCCGATGGTAGGTAGACGTGACCCGTACATGTCAAAGGAACGCGAAACTCATGGCGATAATGCACGAAAGTCGTGATGGTAAGAATTTAGGACTAAGCGCTAAACTCGATGATCACGAAACTCGGATAGCGCGAAACTCAAGAGGGTACTGTATACAGTACCCTCTTGAGTTTCGCGCTTGCTTCATTCTGAAGGTATAGCGCTAAACTTGAGGATCGCGAAACTCGTGGTATTGAAATCAATGTAAAAGTGCTTATTGGTTCCGACCCGTGGAAAATAATAACTTTTTCCGACTTTACTCCCTTGTTATCACAATTTTTTCGACTTTTCTCCCTAGTTATCTCAAAATATGTACCTTGGTAATAGGCAACAAATGGGAAGTGAGAACAGGTCATTTTTAAGCCGCAGTTGAAGGCGGCTGCCGTACAATTGGCTGGCAGTTCTGAGAACACGCTTATGATCCATGTGGTGTCGTCTGCTAAAGTAAGGGCGGTCACTTGTGGTCACCCGTGGGACAGTTGGACAAACCTATATTTTTCTGGTAGTTTTCTGTGCTATGAAATAATCTGCTAACCCTTTCTGTTAAAAATCATGAAATCACTAATATCATGATTGACTTTTCAATGCTTATTGAATGTAAATTGCTGCTGCCGCCGCAAAATAGCTTGCAGAGAGGTTCATCTTGCTTGCTGTTTCCCTCACTGTTCACAAAGATCACAAGCAGACAAACTAGAACAAAACCAGGCAAATTAATACTTTTAATGCTGGTATTCCCACAGCGCGCATGCGTGGTGGACAGCAGAATGACTAATTTCAGCAGGGAGATATTTTTCGCAATAACGGCCAGTGTAGTGGACCTTCTTCTTCTTCTTTTGACCTGTAGCGCCTTGTATCACTTCTTAGGTCCTCCTTCTCCACACTTTTATACTTCACAACATGCACTTAGGGCCGTTTTCACAGTCATTTTGTTTGTTTTGATTGTTACCAATGGCGGCGATCACCGCTATAGTATTTCATGTGAAACTGACCGATGGGGTAGTGGCGGCTGCGGGGTTAGCCGCCACTACCCCATCTGCCAGTTTCAAGCGAAATACTAAGCGGCGATCGCCGCCATTGGTAACGATCAAAACAAAGTGACTGTGAAAGTGGCCTTTAGTTACTTAACAGTGCACACTTATACACTTCACCCTGAACTTAGGTGTTTGTCTGTCCTTTTCTTTCCCTTATTTTTGCTTTTCTATGCCCTTTTCCTATTTTTTCACCATTGCTTTTCACCGTCGCTGCCATGCATTACAGGTCAAAAGATGAAGAAGAAGAAAAGGAAAACAACACCAAGAGTTCTGCAATTTTCATAGACTTGAGAAAAAGGTTTTTTGACTGGTTCCACAGCACTGGGTGTTTTCTTATCTTGTTAATCAAGTAGTAAGCAAAGCAGCTCTGCCAGTCCATTTTACGAGTCTCTTGGTGGGCTGTTTTCCACTGCTCCTCACTCCTCAGCCACTGCCGTCGTCTGTTTGTTTACATGCAGCCGTTCGGTACCCACGTACCCACGCTCATACTCACAACCGTTTTCCATTCATAAGGACAACCAACAACTCGCTCCCGGTTGGGCATATGGGCAACCGCGGTTGCCCATAGCCCCAATGGTTGGACACCGCCTTTTAAGGCAGCACGCAAGACGCCGACGGTAGGTTGACGTGACCTGAACATGTCAAAGCACTGCGAAAGTCGTGGCGGTAATGCGCGAAAGTCATGATGGTAAGAATTTAGGACTTAGCGCTAAACTTGAGGATCGCGAAACTTGAGAGGGTACTCTCTCTCTCTCTCTATATATATATATATATATATATATATATATATATATATATATATATATATATATATATATATATATACTGTATTTTGCGGCGTACAACGCGCATCTTTTTCACAAAAAAATGCCTGAAAGTTTATCCCTGCACGCTATACGCTGAATGTATGAATTTTTATTGATTTTTTTTTTCTTTGGGGTGTTTTGTCTTTTTTTTTTTTTTTTTGTCTTGTCCAATAACAACTGCAAACTTACCTTTATTATTGTTTATGATTCTTCGTAGTCCATAGCTATCTTATAATATGTCACCATAGAATACAGGGTGATCAAATAACTACTATGCAAAAATTAAATTGGTGGAGGATCGCCCATACCTTGTTGTTATCTTAAGCTTCTCTGTCGGGCGCAGACATGACCCGGCCGCCATTTGCTTTGTTTTGAATGACTAAGGAGCACTGTTGCCAATTCGAGTAGCACAGGTAACTCGATTTACGCGAGTTTGTTTTACGCTTTTTTTTAAATAACGCGGGGTTCAAAATCCAAATAAATGTTTAATTTACACATTTTTTCACTTATACGTGATATATTATGGAGTGGCCACCAGATGTCTCACGCAACTGGACTCACACGGCGCCGCAGCCACACAGCTGAGCTCAGTTCTTCCCGCGCGCCACTTGAACAACAATACAGTACCCATGCTGCCACGCTACTCAATAATAGGGGTGGCCAGGTACTGGTACCAGTACCGGTACTAACGGTACCAGCTATATGGTACGGTACCGGTACCAATACTAGCCAGTCGCTCATGGTGTCCCTCATTTCTTCCTCACACGAGTGAGGTTGAGACTGAGTGCCTGAGTGAATATCTCGGTGATATGGATATTCTCTCTCTCTCTCTCTCTCTCTCTCTCTCTCTCTCTCTCTCTCTCTCTCTCTCTCTCTCTCTCTCTCTCTCTCCACTGAATGATGAAGTGAATATTTGTTTTTTGATTGAAACCTACCTCTTGTTTGATTTACATTGTTTTTGACTTATGCGACCTCTTCAAGGACACTATACTCGTGCAAATCGATAGTTACCTGTACAAGCTACATAAAAAATCATATTGGAAAAAAATATCCATGTGTTTATTACGTAGGAGTAGGTACGAAGACACCTACCGAACGGGCGTGAGCTACTCCCGGTGAGGATATATGGGGAGCGAGGAGGGTGCTGAAGCCCTTCAAAGACCCTTCCCATGTCCTCACTAACCGTTTCTCTTTTGTCTCATCAACGCCAGAGAGCAGTTCAGCATGCTCTCTAAAGACCGTTCCTCTCTCTTTCTACACCACACTACATTCACACAACACACACACCTTTTTTCAAAATTCAGAATGGCTAATGAAAACACTGCCTTGGAGTCCCCGCCTGAGGGGGGACCATAAATTCCCCCAGGGAGGACTCCCCTTCTGGCTGCCGACTTAAGAGGTGTCCTGATAACTCCTCAAACCTCCTCCTTGTCAATTTCTGCAACATTCGTGGTCTTCATTCTAATTTTCATTCTGTGGAACACCATCTCTCCTCCTCTAAACCTCACCTTCTCTTCCTCACCGAAACACAGGTTTCTGAGGCTACTGACAGCAACCTCTACTCTGTTCCCTCCTACTATCTCTATCCTAAATTTCAATCCAAAGCTGGATGTTGCGCCTACGTGCGCAACGACATCACTTGCTCTCATGCCCACGACCTTGACTCTTCTGAATTTTCCACCATCTGGCTAAGACTTCATTGTCATTCTATTACTAAATACATATGTGCTGTTTACCTCTCACCTAACTCTACTATGTAAAATTCTTTGACTATTTGAACTCTAAAGTGGAGCACATCTTGACTCACTCTCCCTTCGCTGAAATCTCCATCTTGGGAAATTTCAATGTTCACCACCAGCTTTGGCTTTCATCCTCCTTCATTGACCAGCCTGGTGAACAAACCTACAACTTTGCTCTCCTCAACGACTTAGAGCAGTTGGTTCAGCACCCTACTCGTATTCCCGACCGTCTTGGAGACAGGCCCAACTTTCTAGACCTCTTCCTTACCTCTAATCCTTCTGCTTACTCTGTCAAACTGTTCTCTTCGTTGGGCTCCTCCGATCATAACCTTATTTCTGTATCCTGTCCTATCGTTCCTGTACATCCTCTGGACCCGACAAAGAGGCGATGCTTCTGGCATTTTGCTTCAGCTCGGTGAGATGACCTGAGGATGTACCTTTCCGATTTCCCGTAGAATGATTACTGCTTCCAGGAGAGAGACCCCTCTGTGTGTGCTCAGCGCATCTCAGAGGTGATTGTCTCTGGAATGGAGGTATACATTCCATGTACTTTTTCTACTCCTCATGCTTAAAAAGCCTTGGTTTAATCATGCTTGTTCTCATGCTATCAAAGATAGAGAGGCAGCTCACAAAAGGTTCCAGAGCCTTCGAACTCCCACTAACTTTGACCCTTACAATTCAGCCCGGAATCGTGCCAAATCTATTCTCCGACTTACCAAAACTTCTTTTATTAGAGAAAATGTCAACACCTTGCTTCTTCTAATTCTTCCCGTGACTTCTGGCATCTAGCCAAGAATATCTCCTCCAATTTCACTTCTTCCTCTTTCCCTCCTCTCCTTAACCCTGACGGCAGCACTGCCGTCTCATCTGTCTCTAAGGCTGAAGTCTTTGCTCAAACTTTCTGTAAGAACTCCACCTTGGACGATTCTGGGCATATTCCTCCTACTCATCCCCCCTCTGACTCCTTTATGCCTGTTATTAAGATTCTTCCTAATGATGTTTTCTATGCCCTCTCTGGCCTCAGCTCTCAGAAGGCTTATGGACCTGATGGAGTGCCTCCTATTGTCCTTAAAAACAGTGCTTCTGTGCTGACACCCTGCCTGGTCAAACTCTTTCGTCTCTGCCTATCAACATCTATCTTTCCTTCCTGCTGAAAGTATGCCTTTGTACAGCCTGTACCTAAGAAGGGTGACCGCTCCAATCCCTCAAACTACCGCCGCTTTACTTTCCTGTCTATCTAAAGCTTTTGAATCTATCCTTAACTGTAAGATTCAAAAGCACCTTTCCACTTCTAACCTTCTATCTGATCACCAGTATGGATTAAGCAAGGGTCGTTCTACTGGTGATCTTCTTGCTCTCTTACTGACTCTTGGTCATCCTCTCTAAGCCATTTCGGTGAAACTTTCTCTGTTGCGCTAGACATATTGAAAGCCTTCAATAGAGTCTGGCACCAGCCTTTGCTTTCTAAACTGCCCTCTTTCGGATTCTATCCCCCTCTCTGTTCCTTTATCTCCAGTTTCCTTTCCGGCCGTTCTATCTCTGCGGTGGTAGACGGTCACTGCTCATCCCCTAAATCTATCAACAGTGGCGTTCCACAGGACTCTGTCCTATCACCCACTCTCTTCCTGTTATTCATCAATGATCTTCTTTCCATAACAAACTGTCCTGCCCATTCATATGCCGATGACTCCACTCTGCATTATTCAACTTCTTTCAGTAGAAGACCAACACATTCAGGAAGTACACGACTCCAGACTGGAGGCTGCAGAACGCTTAACCTCAGACCTTGCTATCATTTCCGATTGGGGCAGAAGGAACCTCGTGTCCTTCAATGCCTCAAAAACTCAATTTCTCCACCTATCAACTCGACACAATCTTCCAAACACCTATCCCCTATTCTTCAACAACACTCAGCTGTCACCTTTTTCAACACTAAACATCCTTGGTCTATCCTTAACTCAAAATCTCAACTAGAAACTTCATATCTCTTCTCTTGCTAAATCAGCTTCCTCGAGGTTGGGCGTTCTGTATCGTCTCCGCCAGTTCTTCTCCCCCGTGCAGTTGCTATCCATATACAGGGGCCTTGTCCACCCTCGTATGGAGTATGCATCTCACGTGTGGGGGGCTCCACTCACACAGCTCTTCTGGACAGAGTGGAGTCTAAGGCTCTTCGTCTCATCAGCTCTCCTCCTCCTACTGATAGTCTTCTACCTCTTAAATTCTGCCGCGATGTTGCCTCTCTTTCTATCTTCTATCGATATTTCCACGCTGACTGTTCTTTTGAACTTGCTAACTGCATGCCTCCCCCCCTCACGCGGCCACGCTGCACACAACTTTCTACTCATGCTCATCCCTACAGTGTCCAAACCCCTTATGCAAGAGTTAACCAGCATCTTCACTCTTTCATCCCTCACACTGGTAAACTCTGGAACAATCTTCCTTCATCTGTATTTCCTCCTGCCTACGACTTGAACTCTTTCAAGAGGAGGGTATCAGGACACCTCTCCTTCCAAAATTGATCTTTCTTTCGTCCACCTCTTTTAATTCTTTTTGGGAGCAGCGAGTAGTGGGCTTTTTTTATTATTTTTTTTGTGTGTACCCTTGAGTTGCCTCCTTTGTTGTAAAAAAAAAAAATAAATAAATAAATAACAATTATTATTAGTGAGAATAATGGAGTAAATATATATGATATCAGAAACTGTACATCATGAGTCTTGTACGAGAAGTTATTTTGCGGAACACTAGCCCGGCCGCCACTTGCATTGTTTGAAAACCACACAACCACACCCATACAACAAATGCTGCATGCCGCGTGTCACCAGAACCGTGTGAATTGTGTCTTGCCTAGTTGTCTGTCATAACCTATGGGTGATGGTAAGAATAATATGCTAATTATGATCTCAGAAGCTGTGCATCATCAGTATGTACGAGGAGATATTTCTCGCATCACCAGCCCGGCCGCCATTTGCATTGTTTGAAAACCACACAACAACACTCATACAACAAACAGCTGCATGCCGCATGTCACCAGAACCATGTGAATTATGTCTTGCCTTGTTGTCTGTCATAACCTATGAGTGATGGTGAGAATAATATGTTAATTATGATATCAGAAGCTGTGCATCATCCGTATGTACGGGGATATATTTCTCACAACACCAGCCCGGCCGCCATTTTCATTGCTTTACTCAAGGACACTTGTCAATTCAAGCAGTACAGGTTACACCAAAAATATATAAATTTCGGGAAACTGTACATTGTCAATGTTCTTTAATCGTACATATAGGGTGAGGTGGACACAACCCGTACTACTAGTGGAATAATATTCATTGAAAATCTGTATTTGCCCTAACAGGCAAAACAAAGAGTGCATAATACTCCTCAGGAAATGGACTTCCTTTATGAGTATTTGTTGAGCTTCCCCAGAGAATATATTTTTTCCATAGGAAGATTTTTTATTTTTTCAATTGCTGTATGTCTTGTGACCAGGGGGTCACGGCTCGTACACAAGGTGGTCATGGCCCGTACAATTTTATAAATAAATTTCTTAAAAATCCGGCTTTGCACCAAGACTCAAACCCAAACACCTAAAGTAATCTTTAGGCTGTGGGCTTCCTTTGAGGTATCAGTTTAGATTGTTTGGACTTCTAATTCTGCAAATGATGACAGTGTTTTAACTCGTAATTTTTAGGTGGTTTTCCATGCTCGTCAAATGTAACCAGGCTTTACAATAACATTTTGCGTCGACTAGCTGTACGATTCATGAACTACCCACATGTTTGTTTATGGGATTCCCATGAACACAAAAACTCGGCAAAACAATATTTTTCCATGCTAATATCTTTTAACCCCTTAACCCCGGATGACGACATATGAAACATTTGAAACATTTGAAACATTTATTAATGTGAAGACAATAGATATATAAGAAAAAAAAAAAGGAATATTGCAAATATAACTTTGAACAAAAAAAACATTACCTAAAAAATCCCTCACCCAGGGTGACAACATTTGTCGTCCTACTAATTTAAAAAAAAAATGTAACTATTTGTGGCTTCTAGAACATTCTGGGAGTGGTGTTGGTGGTAGCGAGTGTTCTAAGTGCTAATCGGTTCACGGATAGAGAAAGTCATATCCGCCAGGGTTACTTTATTTGGACAAACTTACAGAGGTCATCGACATACACATGACACTAAGAAAAGGTGTTTGTTTGTTTATGCGTTTATGTGAATGTTGTGAAGTGTGGGTTACATTTAAGTGTTGGTGTATATGTGGAATTATGTGTATAATTTGACAATAGAAGGACGAAGACGGACAGTGGAAGATAAACGAGGACAAGGAAAGTTAAACATTGAAGACGCTACAAGACAGAGGGAGTAAATGATCGACGATGAACATTAAACATGAAAACACAGAATCTTAAGTCTTTCTTTGCAGCACCCCATTTTCTTGTCACTGAGGGGAAGGAGCACTGAATTTGAGCGGTGACTGCTATAGTGGAAAGTTCCATCATCCATCATCCTGCGCACTCCTGCCCGCTTCCTGACACCCCAAGCCACACCCCAGGCGCCCCCTCCTTACTCTCTGTCATCTCCATTTTGCGCCTGGCATCAACACACGCATGGGCATTTACCGCTGCCTCGTCACTCACTCACTCAGTCATACGCGCTTTCCTGTACTGTGCACCATGTCGCGCTCTAGTTCGTCCTCGCGCTCGGACAATGTGTAAACAGCTTGGTGTGGTAGGTATAAAAACACACAAAACACATAAACAATGCAACACAACATGTAAACATTGGCAAACAAACAGACTGAGGAAGGAAATGTACCTAATTTTTCAGTTTTGTCATGAAAATTACAATCATTTATCTGTTTTAGGTGTAAACAATGACATTCCAGTGCAAACTGTGTTTTTTTGTATATCATACGTTCAGTAAAGGGGCCATAAGGCATGAATGCTCAATTTGACACCGAAAATTACAACTTTTTCACAAAAATTCATGCAGACAAAAAGCAAACAACACTCAGAAATCAATTTTGGGTGTTTTTCTTGGTTGATAATGATACCACACACTCATATATCATGAAAAAAAACTTTTTTTTTTTTAAATTGATGTTTTGGGGGGTGTAAACAATTATCATGGGTGTAAACAATCACCATTTGTGCATTTCTTCAATGGGTAAGGATAGCCAAACAACAGTATAACTCACATACATCATTTTTACCTCTTCATTTCATATGTATCGTGTAAACAATTCGCTGTTTATGATGTAAACAATGATGTTTGTTTGCCATTGTATCTCATATACAGTCACAAGCAATGAAATTATGTTTTTTCATAAAAAGTGTACAATATTCCACAAAATTTAGATGTAAACAACCCATAAACAGCTTTTTGTTTTCTTTTTTCAAGCCAGCCAACTCTGCAAACAAACAGTGTTCGGCACTAGTACCGTTTCACAGAAAAAAAAAAAAAACATGTTTCCCGCATGCTTGCCCCACTTGTTTGTGCAAACAACCAAAATTCCTTGTGTAAACAAAGTTATACTGTGTATATATGAGTCCAGTATTATATAAACAGCCTTGTGAGTGTGTGGTACGTCCTGGCGTGCTGGGGGCTAACTACCCTTGTTTGCCCCCCGTCTTCTTCATTGTCTGCGTACCGGTCAAACAAGACCGCCATCTTGAAGTCCAAGGAATATACTTTCATATGCCGTTTGGTTTATTGATCTAGGTTAAGTAGTTTTTTTTGGCAAATATTTTCCCGAGGGCAACTTTTGCCCAATTATTCCAGGCTACCAGAACAAGGCTGCTGAAATATGCCTGGGGTTAAGGGATTAAATATGATCATATTCATCATGGAAACCTTCACCAGCAAAGTCAGGACATATTCACAATCACCATACACTATACTATGAGGCGAGAAAATTGCATCAGACAACTTAAAAATTAAAAAACTCGCCTAGCATTCAGGCGTCAGGCTTACAACACAAGATGGCTGCGTCAGTTGTTGGTGTTCTATTTTCTTTCTTCTGTGGAAAGGGTGACTTTCCTCGATGATTTGCTTCGACAAGACGGCCTTTGTACGTCTCGTGACCGTGTACGAGTTATGTCCACCTCACCATATATATACAGGTAACTCGATTTACGCGAGTATTGTGTCCTTGAAGAGGTCGCGTAAATCAAAAACAATGTAAATCAAACAAGAGGTAAGTTTCCATCGAAAAATAAATATTCACTTCATTCAGTGGAGAGAGAGAGAGAGAGAGAGAGAGAGAATATCCATATCACCGAGATATGCACTCAGGCACTCAGTCTCAGCCTCACTCGTGTGAGGAAGAAATGAGGGACGCCATGAGTGACTGGCTAGTATTGGTACCGGTACCGAGCAATCTGGTACTGGTACCGTACCGTATAGCTGGTACCGTTAGTACCGGTACTGGTACCGGTACCTGACCACCCCTATTGTTGAGTAGCGTGGCAGCGTGAGTACTGTATTGTTGTTCAAGTTGCGCTCGGGAAGAACTGAGCTCAGCTGTGTGGCCGCGGCGCCGTGTGAGTCCAGTTGCGTGAGACATCTGGTGGCCACTGCATAATATATCGCGTATAAGTGAAAAAATGTGTAAATTAAACATTTATTTGAATTCTGGACCCCACGTTATTTTAAAAACTCACAAACCAAACTCGAATAAATCGAGTTACCTGTATATATTTATATATATATATATATATATATATATATATATATATATATATATATATATATATATATATATATATATATATATATATATATAGAGTAAAACCCCGATTATCCGAAATGGAAGGGAAGCCTCTTCGGATAAGCGATTTTTCGGATAATCCGGATTTATGGCTGCCATTTTGATCGCCGCCAGTTTGATCGTCGGCATTGTGTCTTGCTTTCTCGTTTGGATGAATATCACTTTGATCTTGCACCTTGGTTCTTATTTTCTCATTAGAACACATGTAGCGATGCGACTGCCCAGTGTGAAGTGTGTGACGCGACTGCCGCCGACTGACGATGTAAACAATGAAACCAAACAAACACACGCTACGCTAAACAAAGTAGTACGCTTAAAACATGTGATGTAAATGTTTTATTGTATGTTTGTCTGTGTGTCTCCTTGTCTGGACCAGTGTATGTTGATACTTGTGAGCGTTGCAGATCTGAATTGTGAATGTTGCAGAGTGCGATTGTGAATGGTTGTGCAAGCTTGCAAGTGTGACCTTGATGCATCGTGCAGGTGGAGACACAGTATGATGACTCATATTATCGCGAAACTCGTATGTTGGAAGTGTAATGTGGCATGGAGTGGAGAGGGAGTCGTGTTTGTGTCGTTGTCTTGAGAGTACGGTGTGAGAGTAGTCGTGCAGTAGTTTGTTCGTTTCGCGCACTCTACGTCCTTGCTGGGGCGAAGGTGCGGACGTGGTGTTGTTGAGAGTTTGTTTAATTTTGTTTGTATAATACATTGATCTATTCGTTACAAGATATTTCTTCAATAAGTATTAGAAATCATATTCATTTTAACTGTTCTTATCAATTTTAAATGTGTTAATATAGTACATATGTAGTTACTTTTATTTATTTTTGATGTTTTATAACGTTTTAGTATAGAAAAAAAAAATTTTAATTGCATTATCCAGATCAATTTCGGATAATCCGGTTTTTCGGATAATCCGCTGGATAATCGGGTTTTATTGTATCTCTCTATCTATCTATATCTATATCTATATATATATATATATATATATATATATATATATATATATATATATACACAGTCCTCTCAAAAGTCTCAAACGGTTGCATCCTGCCTCTCATCCCTGCCTCTTCTGGTGCTGAGAAGTACAGAGGTGCAGAAATCCCAGTTCTGTGGTACTGGTAAATTGGGCTACTTTTGGAAAAAAAAAATGTTTTTTTATAGAGGTGACTTCCCATTTCCCCAAATGCATATCATAGGGTTATTATAGTCCGCGTTCCGTTGTGATGCGCATCGCGCCCGATCCCGACGAAAATACCTTGAATCATGGGGATGACTGTAGTATGGTTTCGGTTTTATTCTTATTTTCATGGAAGAATTTTTTTTGGATTTTAAAATTTTCCGCTCGTCGCACCAAGTAGCCACGGTGTGAGTGGCAACACTGTTCTACCATAACACCCGCTGAAAGCACCCCAAAGCGTTCGAGATAGGTGTTCACCTCGCAGAAGAATTCAGATTTAGGAGAAGCTACGTTTTGGGATGATTTATGTTGCTGTAGGAGGGAGAGCATACCACGTTAATGAGAGCAGTGTTCGCTGTATCTATCATATTGGTCTTGGTTTGGTAGGTAGTTGTCCCTTTCGATCCCAACTACAGCCTTTGAAACGGCTTACTTCCTCAGGGCCAACACCCTGAAAATAAAAGTATAAAAAAAATTCTTGCCACAGAAACTGCCAATGCTCCAAGAGTGCTGCAATAGTGGAGATAAAGGCCATCCTTTTACTAAGCCTCATCGTTGCTATGGTAATGGCGCCTCACTCGCAGCAAAATGGTGTATGCTGATCTTCCTGGCGATGTTTAACATGCATTACTGGCTGTCCTGGCTGACGAACTCCTTACAACAGAAGATGAAAAGGAAGCTGCAGTGGTTATGATGGCACAGAGAGGTGAAATGCAATGGAAACACTTACATGTGTTTGTTTGGGCCGCCATATATGCTGATGACGTCATCACAGCACGAAGGTGCTCCACCTCTCAAAGCCGGGAGCCAACAGGCGTGCCAAGTTGGCTACTCGTGCTGCCGCGTTAAACTGAAAATAGATGGAACCACATACACTTCTGCCAGCAGAGATGACGAACAACAGCTTCCACAGAGTTTTTACAAGAGAAGAAGAATTTGTACAACCCCCGGGTCAGGAAAGAGGAAGGGTTATGCAAGATACAGTTAACGGTGCAGGAGTTCAAGGAAAGTTTGAACAAGCTGGATGTGAGAAAGGTGACGGGGCCGGATGGAGTATCAGGGTGGATTTTGAAAGAATGTAGTGAACAACTTGCAGAGAAACTGCACTCCATAATGAGTGCCTCACTGAGAAAAGGAAAGGTACCACAAGATTGGAAGAGACCAAACATAGTACCGATTTTTGAGGGAGGCAAGAGAGAGGACCCATTGAATTACAGATCGGTATCACTCACTAGTGTGGTTGTAAAGATATGTGAGAGACTAGTTAAAAACAGGTGGTCGGATTTCTTAAAAAGTGAGAAAATTATCTCGGATTGCCAGTTTGGATTCAGGAGAGGGAGATCTTGCGTCACCAACTGGTTGTGTTACTCCTCAAGGGTGATAGACTTAATACAGGAGGGAAAAGGCTGGGCGGATGGAGTGTACTTGGATTTGAAAAAGGCATTTGACAAAGTACCGCACAGAAGACTAATTTGGAAAATTTAAAATATAGGTGGAGTGGCTGACAGACTGACTAAGTGGCTGGAGGACTCCTAACTAACAGGGAAATGAGGAAGATAATCAGGGACAGGGTTTCCAACTGGTGCCCTGTGATGAATGGAGTCCTGCAAGGTTCAGTGTTGGCACCAATAATGTTTGCTGTTTATATAAATGATATGGTGGATGGAGTGACCAGCTCTGTGAGTTTGTTTGCAGATGATGCAAAACTATTGAGACGTGTGCATAACGTGAAGGACTGTGAGGCATTGCAAGGGGACCTGGATAGAATATGGGAGTGGAGTGGTACATGGCAGATGGAGTACAACCTTGGGAAATGTAAAAAAAATGGAGTTTGGTAGGAGTTACAGAAGATGCAAATATGATTACAAGATGGGAAGTGAGACAATATGCAGAGGAGTGGAGGAAAAAGATTTGGGAGTGACTGTTTCAGAGAACATGTCACTGGACAAACACATCAACAGGAAAAGAGACAAACTCTGAATTTGCTGAGGAACATAAGGACAGCATTTGTGTACTTGGATGAGGAGATGATGAGGAAAATAATAGTCACAATGATAAGGCCAAGGTTGGAGTATGCAGCAGTGGTCTGGTCTCCTCACAAAAAGAACATAAAAAAGCTGGAAAGAGTGCAGAGAGTGGCAACTAAGATGGTACCGGAACTTCGAGATCGGACTTCAGAGGAGAGACTCAATAGCATGGGGCTCACAACCCCGGAGAGAAGAAGAGAAAGAGGAGATCTGATAGTGGTGTACAGGGTGGCAAACGGAGTGGAGCATTTGGACAGAGAGGACCTGTGTGTGTGGAACGAAAGAGAAACAAAAGGACATGGAAAGAAGTTGAGGGTGACCACGTGTAGGCGAGATGTGAAAAAGCATAGCTTCCCAAATAGAAGCATTGAGCTATGAAATAGACTGGAGGAGGAGGTGGTCTGTGCAAGAAACATTCATGATTTTAAAGAAATGTTGGATAAGAGTGGATATGGAGACGGGACAGCGCGAGCGTAGCTCTTTTCCCGTATGTCACAACTAGGTAAATACACACATTTTGATAATGCTAAGCTTTAGTAATAACATGACATTTCATCCATACCTCCTCTGAGAATCTATATCTTCCACACGTGCACTCTTCTTCCTCTCCTCCCCATCTTCACCTCCTCCCCATCATTTTCCAATTGTTTCAGCTTTTCCTACTCCTCCACCTCCTCCTCCTCCTACTCTTCGTCTTTCTCTTTATACTCTGCTCCTCCCTCCCTCCCCCCTTAACCACCACCCTCTCCTACTCTCTCTCTCTCTCTCTCAAGGAGGAGCAGTGAGTAGAGGGAGGACAGGGCATGGGGGCAGGTCACGTGGGCGGAGCTCTAAGGCCGCATTTTGAGGGAGTTTTTGCCAAATAGAGCAAGAGGGCACCTGTCATCAGGTAGGAGGTGGCAAATGTCGCTTACCAGAGAATTTGCACGGCACAGCAAGATGAACCGGCCTAGATTATACTGGCGGTGACTGTACATCCCCCACGAGGATGCATATACTGCTTCCTTACTGCCCTCTGGGAATGCCGCAAGTGCCAATTTTGAATCGTCATCACTGAATATATCTAGATTTAAGCCATAAAAGTAAACATAGTCATCATGTATTATATATCAGCATAAGGGGAATTAAATGGTGCATAAAGACAAACATAAATTCACTGATAATTTTGAGGTGGATACATAAACTTACAAGAAATATTCAGTACCGTGCTGATCATTTATTGAGTTCTTGAATTATGTAATTTTTTTCCCAGATATTGTACGAGAGCTACCAGAATATGGGTCGTGTATGATACAATAGCTTACTTAGCTTTCATTATTATTACATTGGAATGTGAGTTGTCTATATTAGGGGAGGTAGCCTATTGATGCACCCTGCTGGTCCATGCTTGTGTGAAGTAGTATTTTCCACACTCTAATTTCCATAGGTGGGCACGATAACAGAAAACCTTATTCCCGATACCCAATAACTGACAATGGAAAACCTTATCAGTGATAACCGATATTCGTTAACTGGAGACACAAATATAGGCGATAACCGATACCCGATACCCGATATAAATCCACAATTCCGATACTAGCTAGTGATAAGTCCGATAGGCGAAAACGATACTTAATTGATATTTGAAATAAAAAAAACATAGATAAATTCAAATTTTCATTATCTATATTTTTGAAAACTTACAAAACCTGAAAACCACACGTTGAACGTACATATAGATGGTAATACTAGAAACGCCTGAACTGGTATTGTGTTGTTTGCTGTTCCCACCATCAAAAGCTAGATTTTTTTTTACAAACACTGGTCTCTCGTGAACTGGCCCATCACAACTTATTCAGTTATTCATACTTATCACCATTAGCAAAGAAGCACTGAAGCTGGGAACTGTAACACTGGCACTCACTCCGTCACTTGAGACCCAGCTGAGAGGCCACGAGCCACGCCACCACGTGGTAACACAAGCCGCTGGGTTTGCGCTCTTTACAACGGGATCACAAATTTCAGGCAGTGAATAATCATTTTGGGGGCAAAGTTAAATGAATTTTTCTCTCTGATATAATGTTTTTTGAGTCTAACCAAAAAAAATTACCTAGTGTTTGAATGTTGTGATCTAAGTATGAAATCTCTTTACCGAACATATTTCATAACCCGAAGTTTTTTTCATACAACACCGGGCGCCCAGGCCATGCATGCGCAGTAAGGAGGAGACCACTTTTTTTCTGAGGCGGAGAAAAGTAGCGATTATCGCTAGTTTGGTTACAAAAGTAACGAAGATACCAATATTTCTATAAATAAGTAGCGGATGCCTGATAACCCAATTTTGTCATCAGTGATAAAGTATCGCGATAACTTATCGCGATAACGCCCAGCTATGCTAATTTCTTCCCTCTCCTGCACTTCTCCCCACAAGCCTATCTACCCGTCAGTATGTACAGAAATAAGGGAGTAAAATTCAGTGAATAAATGATCATCACAGTGCTGCGTATTTCTTGTATCATATTTCCCGCCATATAAGATGCACTTTTTTTTCTTCAAAAAATAAGATTTGAAAAATCACTCTGCGTCTTATATGCCGATGTTTAGGTTTTGGTAGGCCGAGGGGTTATTGTTACTGGTACGAAACCAACACCAAAAACACCTCCATTTGACACAAGAGTTCCCAGATGTCCCCTGGAATGAAATATACTGTATTTTGCGGCGTGTAGCGCGCACTATTTTTCACTCAGAAAATGCCAAAAAAGTTACCCCAGCGCGGTATATGCCTAAGGTACAAATTTTGATTGATTTAAATAATGAATAATGTGATGCAATAGAAAAGTGTGAATAAGCAGAAGAGAGGAGGAGGAAACGTGCAGCGATAAAACCATACAGGTCACAAGAAGAAGAAGACGCCCACATGGCGCGGGGTGAACATGAAACACAACACATAAGACAACACCGCCGCGGCGCACCAATCACCAGTGTGCCGGGTACCTTGGCAGTGATGGTTAAAGCGGCTATTACTCGGGAACAATATTGGTGGAGCAGGGTGTTTCCTGACATGACTGTTCGGCAGACTTGGGCGGATTAGTCTGGCGCTAGTATTTCTGCTGTGCAATGGCCTGGTCAGCTGACGTTTTCTGTGATATATGTTCTAAAGAGTAGATATCCATGGATGACTAAAATGTTAACTGTAAACGCATTTTTGTTTCTCATTACAAAAACAACCATGTTACAACATAACATGATTGAAAGAAATTAATCAACATCTATTTCTACTTGAAAGTAGGTATACGGTCCCTGAAAGTCAAGATCAAGACCAAGATTGCCTATTGAACGTAGCATTCCCATGTGATTGGTTCCCTCAGTAGCTCGGCGAAAGTTACCGCTACGCAGTGAGTGAATCTACCAACCAACCCTTTTGTTTACCATTTTAAAACCACAGCTGGTCAGGGTAAGAACAGTGTAATTCTTCAACCAACAGTGCAACACTTTGAACACAGAGGGCACAAAGCAACATACGGTGTCATAGTCATAATTATTGTTTACGCGTATGGGTAAAATTCTACAAGTGTGCTAGTCTCGCATATGCAGACGATACATTTTTTTTCAGTTTTCAGTGTGTTATGAAATAATGTGATAATTGTTTCTGTCACAAATCATTAAATGACTGACTTTTCAATGGCTGTTGGACCCGCCGCCGCAGCCGCAAAATAACTCACAGAGAGAGGTTCAACATGCATACTGTCTATTAATTTCACTCACCACTTACACTCGGAAGTGGACACACTAATTGAACAAAACCAGGTAAATTAATGTTTTTTCCTGCTGTGTATTCCCTCCGTACACATGTGTGGTGGACAGAAGCACAACTTGTTTTTGCAAGGAGGTATTTCTCGCAACACAGGCCCACAAATTGGACCACACACGCCGCCGCCATGTCCCATCCCACACTTCGTATTTCCGCCGCCCCAAACCGCGAGCCAAATAAATTTAACCAAACCTAACTTAACTTAACCTACCTAACGGGAGGGGGGAGGGGGGCTTCACCCTCCTCGACCTCCTTGAGGGAGACGATGCAAGCAGTTTTGATAAAAAAATATCACTTTCTGTGATACGTATTGTTATTATTTTAGGCTTTTTATGTTTCTAAAGCCAGTGTCACACCGGACAAATCTACCCAGCAACGGACATTCTGTGCGTTGCTGGGTATTTGTTCGTTGAGATTTTGTGGTCCGTTGAATCCGAAATCTGTTAAATCGAGGGCCGAGTGTACTTAAGTCTGTCCTCATATGGCAAGTTTCTCATCTCTTGAATATTTTTTTTTTTTTTATGCCTCCATGGTCTAGTGGTTAGTGAGCCTAGCTATGAATCCATGGGCCTGAGTTTGAATCCCGGCCCAGGCAGTCAGCATGCAGATCACCCAACTGTTCATCTCCCCTTTCCAACTGGTCGATGAATGGGTATCTGGGGAAACCTGGGAAAGGTAAACTGTGGTAACTTGGATGTCACACTGACTTTGTCCCGGGGTGATGGGCTCTTCCCACCATAGACTCAAGGGCCAGTGCTACAGAGATGAGCACTGCAGCCACACTCAGCTATAGTGTATGGCCCCATCTTTACCTTTTATTTAATTATTATTATTATTTTTATTTTTTTTATTTTTTTCGCATTCAGCCCATAGTAGGAGTACGTAGGAAGACACCTACCAAAAGGGCGTGAGCTACTC
Organism: Eriocheir sinensis; assembly: GCF_024679095.1. Taxonomy (NCBI): domain Eukaryota; kingdom Metazoa; phylum Arthropoda; class Malacostraca; order Decapoda; family Varunidae; genus Eriocheir; species Eriocheir sinensis. Next base: position 14,915,257 of record NC_066551.1, read on the forward strand.
CCGGTTAGGATACATGGGAAGCGAGGAGGGTGCTGAAGCCCTTCAAAGACCCTTCCCATGTCCTCACTAACTGCTTCCCTTTTGTCTCTTCAACATCAGAGAGCAGTTCAGCATGCTCTCTAAAGACAGTTCCTCTCTCTTTCTACACCACACTACATTCACAAAACACACACACCTTTTCCCAAAATTAAAAATTCAACATGGCGAAAAAAATAACTGCCTCGGAGTCCCCGACTGGGGGGGGACCATAAATTCCCCCAGGGAGGACTCCCCTTCTGGCTGCCGACTTGAGAGGTGTCCTGATAACTCCTCGAACCTCCTCCTTATCAATTTCTGCAACATTCACGGTCTCCGTTCTAATTTTCATTCTGTGGAACACCATCTCTCCTCCTCTAAACCTCACCTTCTCTTCCTCACCAAAACACAGGTTTCTGGGGCTACTGACAGCAACCTCTACTCTGTTCCCTCCTACTATCTCTCTCCTAAATTTTAATCCAAAGCTGGATGTTGGGCCTATGTGCGCAACGACATCACTTGCTCTCGTGCCCACAACCTTGACTCTTCTGAATTTTCCACCATATGTCTAAGACTTCACTGTCATTCTATTACTAAATACATCTGTGCTGTTTATCTCTCACCCAACTCTACTAACTATGTAAAACTCTTTGACTATTTGAACTCTAAAGTGGAGCGCATCTTGACCCATTCTCCCTTCGTTGAAATCTCCATCTTGGGAGATTTCAATGTTCACCACCAGCTTTGGCTTTCATCCTCTTTCACTGACCAGCCTGGTGAACAAACCTACAACTTTGCTATCCTCAACGACCTAGAGCAGTTGGTTCAGCACCCTACTCGTATTCCTGACCGTCTTGGAGACAGGCCCAACATTCTAGACCTCTTCCTTACCTCTAATCCTTCTGCTTACTCTGTCAAATTGTTCTCTCCGTTGGGCTCCTCCGATCATAACCTTATTTCTGTATCCTGTCCTATCGCTCCTGTACATCCTTTGCACCCGCCGAGGAGGCGATGCTTCTGGCATTTTGCTTCAGTTCGGTGGGACGACCTGAGGATGTACTTTTCCGATTTCCCGTGGAATGATTACTGCTTCCAGGAGAGAGACCCCTCTGTGTGTGCTCAGCGCATCACAGAGGTGATTGTCTCTGGAATGGAGGCATACATTCCACGTACTTTCTCTACTCCTCATGCTAAAAAGACTTGGTTTAATCATGCTTGTTCTCGTGCTATTTAAGATCGAGAGGCAGCTCACAAAAGGTTCCAGAGCCTTCGAACTCCCACTAACTTTGATCTATACATTTCAGCCCGGAATTGTGCCAAATCTATTCTCCGACTTACCAAAACTTCTTTTATAAATAGAAAATGTCAACATCTTGCTTCTTCTAATTCTTCCCGCGACTTCTGGCATCTAGCCAAGAATATCTCCTCCAATTTCACTTCTTCCTCTTTCCCTCCTCTCCTTAACCCTGACGGCAGCACTGCCGTCTCATCTATCTCTAAGGCTGAACTCTTCGCTCAAACTTTCTGTAAGAACTCCACCTTGGACGATTCTGAGCATATTCCTCCTACTCATCCCCCCTCTGACTCCTTTATGCCTGTTATGAAGATTCTTCCTAATGATGTTTTCTATGCCCTCTCTGGCCTCAACTCTCAGAAGGCTTATGGACCTGATGGAGTGCCTCCTATTGTCCTTAAAAACAGTGCTTCTGTGCTGACACCCTGCCTGGTCAAACTCTTTCGTCTCTGCCTATCAACATCTATCTTTCCTTCCTGCTGGAAGTATGCCTTTGTACAGCCTGTGCCTAAGAAGGGTGACCGCTCCAATCCCTCAAACTACCGCCCAATAGCTTTACTTTCATGTCTATCTAAAGCTTTTGAATCAATCCTTAACCGGAAGGTTCAAAAGCACCTTTACACTTCTAACCTTCTATCTGATCGCCAGTATGGGTTCCGCAAGGGGCGTTCTACTGGCGATCTTCTTGCTCTCTTAACTGACTCTTGGTCATCCTCTCTTAGCCGTTTCGGTGAAACTTTCTCTGTTGCGCTAGACATATCGAAAGCCTTCGATATAGTCTGGCACAAGTCTGCTTTCTAAACTGCCCTCTTTCGGATTCTATCCCTCTCTCTGTTCCTTTATCTCCAGTTTCCTTTCCGGCCGTTCTATCTCTGCAGTGGTAGACGGTCACTGCTCATCCCCTAAACCTATCAACAGTGGCGTTCCACAGGACTCTGTCCTATCACCCACTCTCTTCCTGTTGTTCATCAATGATCTTCTTTCCATAACAAACTGTCCTGTCCGCTCATACGCCGACGACTCCACTCTGCATTATTCAACTTCTTTCAATAGAAGACCCTCTCAACAAGAAGTACACAACTCCAGACTGGAGGCTGCAGAACGCTTAACCTCAGACCTTGCTATCATTTCCGATTGGGGCAGAAGGAACCTTGTGTCCTTCAATGCCTCAAAAACTCAATTTCTCCACCTATCAACTCGACACAATCTTCCAAACACCTATCCCCTATTCTTCGACAACACTCAGCTGGCACCTTCTTCAACACTAAACATCCTCGGTCTATCCTTAACTCAAAATCTCAACTGGAAACTTCATATCTCCTCTCTCGCTAAATCAGCTTCCTCAAGGTTGGACGTTCTGTATCGTCTCTGCCAGTTCTTCTCCCCCGCGCAGTTGCTGTCCATATACAGGGGCCTTGTCCACCCTCGTATGGAGTATGCATCTCACGTGTGGGGGGGCTCCACCCACACAGCTCTTCTGGACAGAAGAGCTCTCCTTCTCCTACTGATAGTCTTCTGCCTCTTAAATTCCGCCACGATGTTGCCTCTCTATCTTCTATCGACATTTCCATGCTGACTGCTCTTCTGAACTTGCTAACTGCATGCCTCCCCCCCTCCCGCGGGCCCGCTGCACACGACTTTCTACTCATGCTCATCCCTATACTGTCCAAACCCCTTATGCAAGAGTTAACCAGCATCTTCACTCTTTCATCCCTCACGCTGGTAAACTCTGGAACAATCTTCCTTCATATGTATTTCCTCCTGCCTACGACTTGAACTCTTTCAAGAGAAGGGTATCAGGACACCTTTCCTCCCGAGTTTGACCTTGCTTTTGGCCGCCTCTTCTAATTCTTTTATGGGAGTAGTGATTAGCTGGCTTTTTTTTTTTTTTTTTTTTTTGCCCTTGAGCTGCCTCCTTTTTTTTAAAAAAAAAAAAAAAAAAAAAAAGGTGCCAGTAAGCTTTTTTGATGGAGCTGGTGGTCGGTTCCAGTCAATTAGTGGTGCAGGCAAGTGTTTTATAGTGGCACCATCTTGGTTGGCTCATGCTGCCCCCTCGAGCTTCACTTGGTCCTCTTTAGAGAGTTTCTCTGGACTCCAGAATGATAGGCAATCATCAGGACAGCATGTGCAATGGTAGTCTTGGGCCACTTGGAAATGACTGAACATTGTCAGCTAATAGCTGCAGGCAAGACTTGAACCCAGCTCCTCCTGAACTCCACGCCCACATGCTGACCACTCAGCCACCACCTCCCCAGATTGAATTTGGGATTTATTTCTTTTGATACTGTTTTCTATTTTCTTTTTTCATATTATATTTTTATAGTTCATATGAGTGTTTTGAGGCCTCATTTTTTGTGTAAATTAATAATAACCATTACATGACCAATGTCTAATGTGATAAAATGTGGAAACACAGAGGGGTCAGGGGCTGTTAGAAGGTTACATATATGATCACCTGTCTTCTAGTGACCCTAAGGGGGCTGAGGGGGGCAAAGCCCCTTGTTGTTAAGAGTGTGAACACTCCTATTGGATCTTAGTAGTGGTGTGCCATGGGTTTTGACTGCTGCTTCACTGTGGGCTACTCCACTGCCCTCGGCCGAGCGGGTTAGCACATGCATTTCATGGCTATTTTCACACTTGTTTTGATCTCTACAATCTTTCCCTTGGTTTTCCAGGAGGGTTGTATGTTAGATGACATACACGACAACAGAGGAGCAGATGGTGAGGTAGGCAACAAGATATCGGTGCATTAATAATATCAATCTTTATTCAATTGCAATGGCCTATGGCCTTGGTAGGCATTCTTGGTAGGACCTGATGGTCAGCCTCAGCCCATTATGGCACAGACAAGTGTTTATAGTGGCTCCATCTTTGGCTCATGCTGCCCCCCAGAGCTCATGTTTGAGCCTCTCTTTAGAGAAAGAATCTAAAGTCTGGATTGATGGGTAGTCTTCAGGACAGCATGTGGGTAGTCTTTGGCCACTCAGTGATGACTGAAAAATCCCAGCTGTGGCGGCTGGCAGGACTCAAACCTGCATCCTCCTAGACGTGGCACTGTCGCGCTAACCACTCAGCCACCGCCTCCCCATGTTGTGGTTATCATTCATTTGTACAACAAATGAGGCCTTCCTACACTCAAATGAACTTAATAAAAGCTATGGAAAGGAACAAAAACACAAAATATTGGGAGTGGCAGAAGGAAATATTTATAATATATGCCTTTGTTTTTCAGAGAATTACCATACATACATACATGCATGGATCATTCATATCCTTTTCTGATGCTTCCATTTGAAGCTGCTGTCATTTTTCTTTTTGCAATTTCAGTCAGGACATGTCCAAAAGATGACATGATCATGTTAGTAAGACTAGACAGAGGTGTGGTGTACTGCTGGCCAGTGGTTGGCTGGCTGCAGCTGGTCAGTCTTAGGACTGGCTCAGACATGCAACCAGGGTAGTTATGATGATAGGATATGATGCAAGAATACTCCAACATGTGTTTTAAACTGATTTAGCAAATATAGAGGTTTACATTTGTAGTACCGCGACTAGGCCTGATAAGGGAGCCTCCCATAACCCACTTGGCGAGTGGGGTACCTCTTTGGCCGACTCGGTAAGGAGTGGCTCTCCCGTCACGTTGGTCACGGGTTCAGTCTCAGCCCAGGCAGCTAGCGAATACCCTCTCCTGGTCTTGATTAATTTCTCGTGTGTTGTTTCGATACATGCAGAGGTCGTGTAGGAAAAGAGGAAAAAGAGTAAAATAAGCTCTTGGGGCATGACTGGTGGCATAGCAGTGGGCATCCTATCCTGCAGTTCTGTTGAGTTTCCCCAAAGGGGTAACAGGTGGGATGGCCCATGCTCTCTGAGGGTAATAGAAAATGGGAAAGTAGGAGGTATGTCTCTACGGGGACGTTGTGGAATAGTGAACCGATAGTGGTCGCTGTCTAAGGTCTCAACACACAGAAATTAATCTACATAGGGGGGAAAGCCGTGTAGTGCCACGACTAGGCCTGATAAGGGAGCCTCCCATAACCTACTTGGCGAGTGGGGTACCTCTTTGGCCGACTCAGTAAGGAGTGGCTCTCCCGTCACGCTGGTCGCGGGTTCAATCCCAGGCAGCCGGCAAATACCTGATCTTGATTAATTTCTCGTGTGTTTTGATACACGCAGAGGATGTGTTGGGAAATAGAAAAACATGCTCTCGGGGCATGACACATTCATTTAATTGTATTCATAAATCTAAAAAACAAATTGATTTATATAAAAAAAATCTGATTTTAATAAAAAAAATCAACAACCCTGGTTTGATCTTGTTTTTCTAACCATGGTGTTGGGAAACTAGTGTTTTCACCCAAGAACACTACTGTGAACCAGTACAACTGCTTTGAACCTAACCCCTTCATTACTGGGACTCGCCCCTGCTCTCGCGCTAACCCCCACCCGCCAAACCGGATTTTTTTATCCGCGCAACTTAAAAATAGGGGTGTTTGTCATTCAAGATTACATGCAGCCATGTCTGACTCATCAACCCTACTCTCCTCACTGCTGCTCACATCAGGATAGTTTTCAATCACAGGCAGGAGACGCCATAATTGAGATAGCGTCGGGCAGTATCGCAAGTGTGACGCATGGGGGCTACACGAGTACTGAGAGCGAGAGGGGCTGGCAAGTCCGCTGCTCAAGGCCGCATGGCTTAGGTGCCAACAGCAGTTTTTTTTTCAACAAGTATATTCTATATAATACAGATGAAGGTATGTATATAGCAACAAAAAAAGTTAAAATATCCAAAATAAACAAAATGATGTAGTTGGCACTTATTGGTGCCTCTTTAGAGTGCCATACGGGATGGCATGACGTCATTGCATGGATGCCATAGGCCACAATATGAGGGCTTGCTTATACATGCCGAACCGAGTTTTGGTAAGGCTCCATACACCCTGAACATATGATGTTGTACACATGTACAACATCGGTTCCTCAGCCAAACTTTAGTTATGTTGTGTGCATGTACAACATTTCGAAAATCTGGTAACGAAGAGGTTAACCTGGACAAACTTGATGACTGTGTGAGGCTGAAGTTTCCATGCAAGATGGGGCACCATGTCACACTTCAAAGTTAGTAAAGAACTGGTTTGAGTTTTGTGATGTTAAGCTGCTACCACCATGGCCAGGAAACTCAACTGATCTTTATCCAATCAAAAACATCTGGGTGGTAATCAAATGTTGGCTACATGACTGGGGCATATCTTCCATTTCATGCCTCCAAAACAATATTCAAGAAGTTATTAATTTTGGTGAATAGCCACTTAAGTACCATATTTAACCCTATTTCCCAAGTACAGTGTGGTCTTCCAGCATTGGTGCCATCTGCCACCACCAGCACTGTACCTTTACACAGTAGGAGCCCTCAAATAAATTTTAACCATATTGGTTGTGATACTGCCATTGTTCAATGTTATAGTGCCAAAAATTGTTATGTCATATTTTGAGTTCTGGTGATTCACAAATGATGTGATATTTGTCAAAGACTCATCATTTTTACCTCACATTTATCTTGAACCAACTAGCTTCTCACAAATCTGCTTCTAATACCAGTTGTAATTGGATTTTACATTCTTATATGACTTATTATTAATAATATTGTAGGGTGATGGGTAATGCTGGAATGAACACACTTGCCCTGGCAGAGGACTTGGGTCTGACAGACAAAGTGGTGAGCATCTCCTACAGTCACCCATCAGCCAAGAACAGGATGTTGTTGGTGAGTAAAATGTACTGGCATGCTGTGTAGTGATGGGCAATACTCAATTTTTTCATTAACTGATTATTTCAATAACTTTTGTGGTCAATAATCGATTAGTTATTGATTACTTTCACCTTAAAATACAGTCGTCCCTCAAATAGTACAGGGGCTAGGGACCCAGGATCCCCGTACTATTCGAAAATCCGTATAAAATTAGTGCCCCCATTAGAAATACTTCTGGGCTGTGTTTGAAAGAGGGAATCGGGACCCTCAGAACATCCCGAGTGCTCTCAAACGCGTGACGCGGCAGCACGAGTTGCCAACTCGGCATGTCTGCTGGCTCCCGACTTTGAGAGGTGGAGCGCCTTCGTGCTGTGATGATATCATCAGCAAATATGGAGGCCCAAACAAACACATATAAGTGTTTCCATTGTATTTCATCTCTCTGTGCCACCATAACCACTGCAGCTTCCTTTTCATCTTCTGTTGTAAGGAGTTCGTCAGCCAGGACAGTTAATAATGCATGTTAAACGTCGCCAGGAAGATCAGCGTACGCCATTTTGCTGCGAGTGAGACGCCGGTACCATAGCAACGACGAGGCTTAGTAAAAGGACGGCCTTTATCTACACTTTGCAGCACTCTTGGAGCACTAGCAGTTACTGCAGCCCTGAGGGAGTAAGCCGTTTCAAAGGCTGTAGTTGGGACCGAAAGGGACGACTACCTCCCGAACCAAGACCAAGACCAAGGGAGAAATCCCAGGCCACCTGTGACATCAAGATGAAGATAAAAGTCATAGATACAGCGAACACTGCTCTCATTCACGTAGTATGCTCTCCCTACGGCAACGTAACTCATCCCAAAACGTAACTTCTCCTAAATCTGAATTCTTCTGCAAGGTGAACACCAATCTCAAACACTTTGAGGTGCTTTCAGCAGGTGTTTTGGAAGAACAGTGTTGCCACTCACGCCAGGGCTACTTGGTGCGACAAGCGGGAAATTTAAAAATCCTAAAAAAAATCTTCCATGACAATCCGTATAAAACCGAAACCGTACTATTTGAGGGACGACTGTAGATTATACAGTGGTATATTGGTACAGTAGTGTATTAGGTATAATGTTACAGTTTTAGTGTACACACACACACACACACACACACACACACCAGACCAAACACAGCGGAAGACAGACGTATGGCGCGACCGTCCCGGCACTAGGATCAGCTATTCGTCGCTACCTGAGTTTGTGGTGTTTACAGGCATGAAAAATGCGTATTGTGTTGGGCTTCTCCCCATTTCCCACATCAGCTCCTATTCTTGTTCTCATTGCTGTCTCTGCTCCAGCTTCCCATGGCAACATCTCTCCCAGATAGTACAAATTTTCCACATACTCTGCATTATTCAACTTCTTTCAACATAAGACCCTCCCAACAGGAATTACAAGACTCCAGACTGGAGGCTGCAAATGCTTAATCTCAGACCCTGCTATCATTTCTGATTGAGGCAGGAGAAACTTGTTTTCCTTCAATGCCTCAAAAACTCAATTTCTCTACCTGTCAACTCGACTCAATCTTCCAAACTCCTGTCTCCTATTCTTCAACAACACTTAGCTGTCAACTTCTTCTACACTAAATATTATCAGACTATCCTTAGCTCAAAATTTCAACTGGAAACTTCATATATCCTCTCTTACTAAATCAGCTTCTTCAAGGTTGTGCATTCTGAATCATCCCCACCAGTTGTTTTCCCCCTCCCAGTTGCTATCCATTGTCTGCCCTTGTAAGGAATATGTATCTCATGTGTGGGGGGGCTCCACACACACAGCCGTCTTGGACAGAGTGGAGTCTAAGGCTCTTCGTCTCATCAGCTCCCCTCCTCTTACTGACAGTCTCCTACCTCTTACATTTCACTGCAGTGTTGCATCTCTTTCTATTTTCTACTGACATTTTTATACTGACTGCTCTTCTGAACTTGCTAACTGCATGCCTCCCCTCATCCCATGGCCCCACTGCATACAACTTTCTACTCTAGCTCATCCCTATACTGTCCAAATCCCTTATGCAAGAGTTAACTAGGATTCTTTCACCATTTTACTGGTAAACTCTAGAACAGCCTTCCTTCGTCTGTATTTCCTCTTTTCTACAACTTGACCTCTTTCAAGAGAAGAGCATCAAGACACCTCTCCTCCCAAAATTGATCTCTCTTTTGGCAACTCCTCTTTATTTCTTTTTATTGGAGCAGTGATTAGCAGGCTTTTTTGTCTTCATTTTTTTTTTTTTTAAACAAACAAACAAACAAAATGTAAACTGTTTCCATTTATCTCCATTATCTTGTCTTCCCAACTCTGTTCCCTGTACCCTCTCTCATATGCTGTGCACCAGTAATTCACTCATGCTTTATTTACGTTCCTCAGCCCTGAGCATCTGTACTGGCACCACTTTCTACATACTGTGCACAGTACATAGTTAGTACCCACTCCTCTTCCACAATGATAACCTGGATACCTTCCCGTCTCCAGCTTCACTCTAGGGCCCCTTCGTGTTATCCTCACCCTAGTTTTTCCCATGTTAATCTTCAATTCGCTCTTCTCCATCCCAGCCTTCCATCTTCTAAACCTGTCAATTGCATCTTCCTTTCTCTTCATTTATCACCAGATCATCTGCATACATATAGTGGTGGACACTAAAAAAGTAGCAATTTAGCCTCTACATTATTTGTCATCAGTTTGCATGCCACACAGAGGCTCTTTGAGGCTCTGGATATGCACATTATATAAAATTTTAATAAAAGGTTTCAATATTACAGGTTGATGGGAAACTCCACAAGCTTCCAAACAGCTTGAAGACTTTATTTACCAAAAGCCCTCCATTCTCAAAACCATTAGCTCTCAGTGCCTTGAGAGACATGAGAGCACCAAAGGTTATCAATAATGATGAAAGTCTATACAGCTTTGTTAATCGTCGTTTTGGTTCTGAGGTTGCAAAGTATGCTATTGACCCTATGTCTAGAGGAATTTTTGCAGGGAATGCCAAAGAACTGAGTGTTAATTGTATTGCCAGAAGGTTACATGATGTGGAACAAAAACATGGGACAGTCTTAGTTGGGCTGCTGAAGGATAGAAAATATGCAGCAAAGCTAGACCCAGATTTACAAAATTATGAATTAGTGAAAAAGGCAAAGAAAGAGAAGTGGAGTGTTTGGTCAGTTACTGGTGGGCTAGAAAACCTTGTTACAGCTTTAGAGAAAAATGTTACTGAAAATAATGTCGACATAAAGAAAAACACCCCTGTGAAGGCCATAGTTAGAAGTGGAGATAAACTTGTTATCCAAACTGAACAAAAAGAGCTGGAGGTTAACAGAGTCATTTCATGTCTTCCTTCTAATGTCATGAGTGCCATGATACAACCCATTAGCCCTAAGCTTGGCAACCTTTTGTCTTCCATACCTTATGTCACTGTTGGCATTGTGAACCTGGAGTTTCCTGGCCACCTGATTGATGAGCCTGGCTTTGGTTACTTAGTTCCCTCCTCAGAACCCAATCGCATCCTAGGTGTAATATATGACACCTGCACTTTCCCTCAAGGTGATCGAACTATTCTAACGGTGATGATGGGTGGGTATTGGTTTAAGGATCTGTTCGGTGATGCTCCTTCACTTGAGTCTCTCCTTGATGTAGCTGTGAGTGAGGTACAGCAATCCCTCAAGATCAAGGCAAAGCCGACACGCCATCATGTAAGGATCTTAAGAGACTGTATACCCCAGTATGTCGTTGGTCACTCAGATGTTGTTTCCAATGCCCGTAAGCTGATTAAAGACTTGAAGCTTCCACTCACTTTAGCAGGAAGTTCTTATGATGGAGTAGGACTTAATGATGTGATAATGAGTGCTAAGAATGCAGTATTGTAAATAGAATTTGGGGATATGCAGGTAATGTCTTTATATTTTGACTGAGATGATTAAAAAAAATGCTAGCTTGTTTAGAAATAAATGTTTAAAGTTTGAGAGAGTTAATGGTGATCAGCAGAATCATGTTATTATCTAATATGGATTTAGGATTTGAGAATGAACAACATATCTTAGCTATATTTATTTAGAGGTATATGTAGTATGTACAACAATCACAAGGCCATCCCAACAAAGCTACACTAGATTGACAATGTACACGAACATTATCTTACAACATTATTATATTACATTATTCAGTACCCTGATGGCAAGACTTCAATATGTTCATGACCTTAGAGTAAATAAATGTGATATTTGTATTGACTTAGTAAGGACTAGTTTGCTATCACACTGCAGTCTCACAACTGGAGCAAGATCAAAGTTTGTCCTAAGCCATAGCAGGTCTATAGCAAAAACAACAAAAATGCCCTTGGATTTGACCTGTTAATGAAGATATGGTTATTAAAATTTCAATATACATACTTGTGTAATATGCCAACTGCTTTCATGCATCAAGTATATGCTTAGGTTAAGAAGTATTAGGGGAAAAGTACATGTTCCAACTGCAACAAAAGATTGTTCACATTTTTTTCTATTGAAGTTGCAGTCAGCAGAAAAAGAAATGAAAATCTTAGTCACAGTACCTCAACATTGTGGAAGTAACATTTCTAACCTCACTTATGGAAGCATGTACCCAAACCCAAATAAGTTGAAACAAGCCTAAATCCATTTAATTTAGCTGGTGTTTAGTTTAGTCAGTGTAAAAAAAAACATCAGAAAATTTGTATTGTTATGTAAGCTACTGTTCACTTCACTTTTTATGTTTTGGTAAAATTACTGCTGAAATCATATGGAATCGTTTCAAGGATTGCTACAGTGGCACTAAGATATATTTACCAGCTAAGCATTCATGTTCAAATTTATCATAATGGCATTCCTAATGAAGTAGCTCCTAGAAGTTAAAAGTTTATTCAATGTACCCTCATTATCTTTGGGCTTTTTTCAACAATAAAGCATTTAACTTTGACAATTTGCAATTAATTTAGGCAGGTAAGCAAGTGAGGTACATAATGACGGATTACCACTGAAAGAAGGGAATATAGTTCACTTCACTCGAGGCGGCAATAATTCCTGCTGTCTCAACTGAGACTGTAACTTGAGAAAATCACAAACCTATATAATATTATTACAATAAAATGAGGGATTTCAACAAATGCCTTGTCTTCTATTCCCAGGAGAATTAGAGTAGTGTACAATAAATTTCTTGCCCATCTTGAATACATTGCTCCACCACCAAGTTGGTCCCATACCAACACTTTCCTACTTACTACATCTGCATCCACTTCATGAACTTTGCATTTTCTGCCTTTGTATTTCAAATGATGGAAAGTAACAGTGGTGCAAGGTGGTGGTAGACCAGAGGCTAATAATGACCATAAGGCCACACAGGACACTTGTTTTGACCTAGTTAGTCATTGAGCTTCAGTTGCTCACTCTGCCAGTCAATCTTACACAAACATAGGTACATTTTTTAAACCAATTTCTGCAAATTTTGTTTTTGTATATACACATAATAAGCAAGAAAACTTAGCAGCTTGTGTGGTTTATTGTGCAGAAGGTGCACCTAAATAAAATAAAGGACAATCCTATGTAGTTATTTTTTCAAGATTTCTGCAAATACAATACCTGATGATAAAAAGTAAGTTACTTTCTTTATGTAAACTTTACACTTAATATTTAGAAGTTCACACTGCAAAGTAATAAAACATATATGGTTAGATACAAAATATTGAAGCCTGAAAATGACTGAACTACACTGTCAGTACCTTGGCTGGAAATTAATGTCAACAAGATGGAGGTTTAGTCTTAAAATTTTGCAGCTTTACTAACTTCTATACATTTGACAGTAAATATATAAACGGTTCCATTCAAAATGGTATGATTTCATATGAGAGTACAATGAATATTTTTTTGTTATAATATTGATAATTTACATGATTTTGTTGCATTTTAAGAATAGCAGGGTTAACATTTTTTTTATTTCCCTTTCACAATAGCTATGCTACAAAAATCACTTGTAGACTTGTAGATGAATAGTATTGTGAATGCTCATGGAAAAAACAGAGGTTGAAAATAATCTTTGAATGTAAGAGCAGAAAAAAAAAATGTTATTTCAAAAGAAGACCCATGCTGAAAGGCTAATGGTTCATGGCAAAAAAGGGCAGGCTGTGTTTTTCAGTCCCTTTTATTTATTTTTTTCTTGTCATCAAAATATTGTTTGAAAAGTAAAAGCAATGCAACATCTATTTGCAAACATGAATTTTACTATTACTGAGAAAGAACAAATTACTTTTTTTTTTTTTTTTTTTTTTACAACAACAACAACAAAGGAGACAGCTGAAGGTCAAGAAAGAGAGTAGAAAAAAAAGCCCGCTAGTCGCTGTTCACACAAGACAAAAGTAAAGAGTGGCCAAAAGAGAGGTCAATTTCGGGTGGAGAGGTATCTTGATGCGCTCTTCTTGAAAGAGGTCAAGTCATAGGCAGGAGGAAATACAGATGAAGGAAGGCTGTTTTAGAGTTTACCAATGTAAGGGATGGAAGAGTGAAGATGCTGGAAACATGGCGGCAGAATTTAAGAGGTAGAACACTTATGAGGAGGGGAGTTGATGAGACGAACAGCCTTTGACTCTACTCTGTCGAAGAGAGCTGTTTTAGTGGAGCCCCCCAACACATGTGATGCATACTCCATACGAGGGTGGACAAGGCCCCTGTATATGGACAGCATCTGTGCAAGGGAGAAGAACTGGCGGAGACGATACAGAGCGGCCAACCTCGAGGAAGCTGATTTAGTGAGAGAGGAGATATGGAGTTTCCTGTTGAGATTTTGAGTAAAGGATAGATCGAGGATGTTTAGAGTAGAAGCTGACAGCTGAGTGTTGTTGAAGAAAAGGGGATAGGTGTTTGGAAGATTGTGTCAAGTTAATAGGTGAAGATATTGAGTTTTTGAGGCGTTGAAGGACACCAGGTTCTTCTTGCCCCAATCGAAAATGATAGTAAGGTCTGAGGTTAAGCATTCTGTGGCCCCAAGCCTGGAATCGTATAGTTCCTGTTGGGTTGGCCTTCTATCAAAAGAAGTTGAGTAATGCAGAGAAGAGTCATCGGTGTAAGAATGGATAGGACAGTTCGTTTTGGAAAGAAGATCATCAATGAACAATAGAAAGAGAGTGGGAGATAGGACAGAGCCTTGCAGGACACCTATGTTGATAGGTTTAGGGGAAGAACAGTGACTGTCTACTACAGCAGTGATAGATCAGCCAAGGAGGAAACTGGAAATAAAGGTAAAGAGAGAAGGATAGAAACAGTAGGAGGGTAGTTTTGAAAGCAAAGATTTGTGCCAGACCTTATCAACGGTTTTTGATATGTCTAGCGCAATAGGAAAAGTTTCACCGAAACGGCTAAGAGTCAGTTAGGAAAGCAAGAAGATCACCAGTAGAACACCCCTTGTGGAACCCATACTGGCGATCAGTAAGAAGGTCAGAAGTGGATAGATGCTTAAGAAACTTCCAGTTAAGGATTGATTCAAAAGCTTTAGATAGGCAGGAAAATAGAGCTACAGGATGGTAGTTTGAGAGATTGGAACAGTCATCCTTCTTAGGCACAGGCTGTATGAAGGCATACTTCCAGCAGGAAGGAAAGGTAGGTGTTGACAGGCAGAGGCGAAAGAGTTTGACCAGGCAGGGTGTCAGCACGGAAGCACAGTATTTAAGGACAATAAGAGGCACTGCATCAGGCCCATAAGCCTTCTGAGGATCGAGGCCAGAGAGGGTATAGAAAACATTATTCTTAAAAATCTTAATAACAGGCATAAAGGAGTCAGAGGGGGGGATGAGTAGGAGGAATATGCCCAGAATCGTTCAATGGAGTTTTAACTTTTTTTTTTTTTTTTTTTTTTACAGCAGAGAACTCAAGGGCAAAAAAAAAAAAAAACAAAAAAAAACTAACTGTTGCTCTCATATAGTGATAAGTAAAGAGTGGCCAAAGGAGAGGTCAATTATGGATAGAGAGGTGTCTTGAAGCACTCTTCTTGAAAGAGGTCAAGTCATAGGCAGGAGGAAATACAGACGAAGGAAGACTGTTCCAGAGTTTACCAGTGAAGGGGATGAAAGAATGGAGATGCTGGTTAACTCTTGCATAAGGGGTTTGGACAGTATAGGGATGAGCATGAGTAGAAAGTCGTTTGCAGCAGGGCCGCGGAAGGGGGGGGAGGCATGCAGCTAGCAAGTTCAGAAGAGCAGTCAGCATGAAAATATCGACAGAAGATGGAAAGAGATGCAACATGGTGGCGTTATTTAAGAGGTAGAAGGCTGTCAGTAAGAGGAGGAGAGCTGATGAAACAAAGAGCGTTAGACCACTTTGTCCAGAAGAGCTGTGTGAGTGGAGCCCCCTCACACGTGAAATGCATACTCCATATGAGGGCGGACAAGGCCCCTATATATGGAAAGCACCTGTGCGGGGGAGAAGAACTGCCCAAGACGAAACAGATTGATGAGATGGCGGTGCTGCTGTCAGGGTTAAGGAAAGGAGGATAAGATGAAAAAGTGATATTGGAGGAGATATTTTTGGCCAGGTGCCAGAAGTCTTTGGAAAAATTAGAAAAAGCAAGGTTTTGACATTTACTATGGATGAAAGAGCTTTTGGTAAGTCAAAGAATAGATTTGGCACGATTCCGGGCAGAAATGTAAAGATCATGGTTAGGAGGAGTGCGAAGGCTCTGGTACCTTTTGTGAGCTGCCTCTCTATCTTTGATAGCATGAGAACAAGCGTGATTAAACCAAGGCTTTTTAGCATGAGGAGTAGAGAAAGTACGTGGAATGTGTGCCTCCATTCGAGAGACAATCACCTTTGTGATGAGCTGGGCACACACAGAGGGGTCTCTCTCCTGGAAGCGGTAATCATTCCACGGGAAGTCGGAAAAGTACATCCTCAGGTCGTCCGACCGAGCGGAAGCACAATGCCAGAAGCATCGCCTCCTCGGTGAGTCCAAAGGGTGTACAGGAGCGACAAGACAGGATACAGAAACAAGGTTGTGATCAGAGGAGCCCAACGGAGAGAACAGTTTGACAGAGTAAGCAGAAGGGTTAGAGGTAAGGAAGAGGTCTAGAATGTTGGGCCTGTCTCCCAAGATGGTCGGGGATACGTGTAGGGTGCTGAACCAACTGCTCTAGATCATTGAGGATAGCAAAGTTGTAGGCCTGCTCACCAGGCTGGTCAGTGAAAGAGGATGAAAGCCAAAGCTGGTGGTGAACATTGACTGAGTTACCTTTCATACCAATTTCTTATATTTGATCTGCCCATGAAAATACTATATCATGGCCTATTACACACACAAACAAATATATATATATATATATATATATATATATATATATATATATATATATATATATATATATATATATATATATATATATATATATATATATATATATATATATATATATATATATATATATATATATATATATATATATATATATATATATATATATATATACTACCGTCTCGAGTTTCGCGCTATCCAAGTTTCACGATTCACAAGTTTCACGGTTAGTCCTAAATTCTAACCATCCTGATTTTCAAGCATTATCACCCCGAGTTTCGCGCTGCTTTGATACGTACGGGTCACGTCTACTTACCATCGGCATCACACACGCTACCTTTAAAGGTAGTATTACACTGGACGTTTTCCTCTAAACATTGTGGCTATGGCAAGAGAGAGAGAGAGAGAGAGAGAGAGAAGAGAAAACGGGTCGTTTTGAAGCTGCAGTTGAAGGCGGCTGCCAGTTTTGAAAACACGCTTGTGATTTGCTAGGAGTCCGATGATGTCATCGCCGACGCTCACCCTATCAGCGGCTTCACTGCCTTAAGGCGGTGTCACAATGGCCATTTTTGTCAAACCGTTGGGGCTACGGGCAACGCCCGTACGCCTAACCAGGAGTGAGTTCACGGTTATCCGTAAGCTGGTGTCACACAGTGCTTTTTCTTCCTACCGCATTGGCGCCACCTAGGGCAACCGGCAACTCTGACTTTTCCTGGTGTGCATCACACATGGCCAAGGTTGGTTGCCTGTATCCACATCCACAACGTAAACAAAGCACTTGCCCTGTATTAACATGGCGTCGTCTGCTAAAGTAAGGGCTGTTGCGGCTTGTGCTGCCATTACCCAAGTTATGGACTTGTTGCTGCAGTTAAATGGAAGGAAGAAACAGCTGCGGGTGTGGCATGCCTGTGGTTCCTCCATGCCAATTCTCATTGTCACCACTGCGCGTGCGAGGCCAACCCACCCATCTTGACTCAACCACATAAACACATGGATCGAATAACAACAAACACACACACACACACACACGCACACACCAGACTCATTAGGAACCATTGCAGATGTTTCTGACAAACAGAAACGACCACCATTTCTTGAGTGTATTAGAACGTATTTGGTGAGTGGCTCACATGAACCAAACCTAGCTCTTGTCAAGAAGAGAGCAGTCGTCTTTAACACTGCTCTCTTCTTGCCATTGGGTATGTTTGGTTTGTATGAACCACTCACCAAATAAGTTCTAACACACTCTAGAAAATAGGGAAGCCATTTTTGTTTGTGAAAAACATCTGCCATGGTTCATGATGAGTCTGGTACACGCGTGCGTGTGTGTGTGTGTCTTTGTTGTTACTTGATCCGTGTGTTTATGTGGTCGGAGTCTAGACGGGTGGGTTGGCCGCTCATGCGCAATGGTGACAATGAGAACTGACATGGAGGACCCATAGACACGCCACACCCACAACAGCTTCTTTCTTCCATTTAACTGCAGCAACAAGTCCATAACGCAGCCCTTACTTTAGCAGACAACGCCATGTCGATACAGGGCAAGTGCTTTGTTTACATTGTGGATGTGGATACAGGCAACCGATCTTGGCCGTGTGTGACGCACACCCGGAGAAGTTGGATATGCTGGTTGCCCAAGCTACCGCCAACGCAGTGGGAAGAAAAAGGCCCGGTGTGACACCAGGTTATGGACAACCGACAATTCGCTCCCGGATGGGCGCATGGGCGTTGCCAGTAGCCACAACGGTTAGAGGAAAATGGCCAGTGTGACACTGCCCCAAGGCAGCGAGGCCGCTGACCGGGTGAGTGCCAGCGATGAAGTCATCGGACTCCCAGCGAATCACAAGTGTGTTTTCAGAGCTCAGCCAATCATAAGGCTTCATCTGTGGCTTTAAAGCGACCCATTCTCTCTTCCTGTTTTCTTCCTTTTTCCAAGGTACATATTTTAAGATAATAAAGGAGTAAAGGAGGAAAAAAAGTGAGCTCTGGGGGGCTGCATGAGCCAATTATAATGGCGCCACTATAAACAGTTGCCTGCACCATGACGGGCTCGTGGCTGACCATCAGGCCCAAATGGATAGTCTACTGGCGCCATAGCTCACAAAAACAAAAACAAAAAAACAAACAAAAAAAAAAAAAAAATCACGGGTCAGAACAGTATCAGTATTTTCAATACCTCAAGTTTCGCGATCCTCGAGTTTAGCGCTATGCCTTCGGAACGAAGCGAGCGCAAAACTATATATATATATATATATATATATATATATATATATATATATATATATATATATATATATATATATATATATATATATATATATATATATATATATATATATATATATATATATATATATATATATATATATATATATATATATATATATATATATATATATATATATATATATATATATATATATATATATATATATATATATATATTTTCTTACACATACACACAAAAACACAAAGCTGTGGTATCAATATCACCTCCACGTTGGTTGTTGGAAACATCGCTAAATGGCAGTGCAGAGAGGACCAGCCTATTATGATGGATGGGAAAGGAGTGTGTAAGTAGGGTCCTGATTTCAGAGTGGAAAATATGGTAGGAAAAATATCAGTGTGAATATTACTATTGTTGCTGTGATATATGTAACACATCATTGATCAGGTGTTTACAGAAAACAACTGAGGTAATTTCAAGTGTTTTACCACAAACTACCATGAAATTCTTATTTTATTTATCTGCAGAAGCTAATTTTGGAGAAATAGTAAGAAAATAACCAGGAAGTACATAAAGTACAGCCACTTGTAAAGCCGGTATTTCACAGGAACGATTTTGCTCGGGACCCAGACCTTTGGGAGGTGACTTTCACGAAGCTGCTGTGCAAACATGACATGCACTAATCACACGAGGATGCTACGTTTGATGGGCATTGGGCAATCTTGGTCTTGACCTTGACTTTCAGGGACCGTATACCTACTTTCAAGTAGAAATAAATGTTGATTAATTTCTGTCAGTCATATTATGTTTTAGTATAGTTATTCTTACACCAAAAACAAAAATGCATCTACAATAAATTCACACCTCACCCTTCCTCCCTCCCTCCTTCACCTCACCAAGATGAATGAGATGAATTTGAGAGTTGCTCAGTTGATACAAATATGGCTGGAGATTTAAATGTAATAGTTAACAGTTTTAAAGACAGAGAAAGCAGAAGGTGAATGAATACAAGTGCTCACGAGTAGTATTGTGGAGCAACAGCATTGGATTGCAAAAGACTTAATCAGAACCCAACTAGGAATAAATACGATATATGCAAGGTCCCTCCCTACCTATAACTACTCGAAGTAGTATAAGGAGAGAGAGAGAGAGAGAGAGAGAGAGCGAAATCATTGAGGTGGGAGGAGCAGTTAACCAGCCGGTAATCATGGTAGAGTGAGACACGCGGCGGGCTGTCTGTGCAGCAGAAAAATTGCTCCAGCCTACCCGTTCTAGTACCCCCTCTGGTTCATGAGCATGAGTCCACTCCGTGAGCTTTTGTTCACGGATGGGGCATGCTGCACCAAAAGCATCCCTCTGAAATACCGGCTTAAGAGCAGGCAAGGGAATTGACTGAGTTGAGAATTGAGCTAAAGCCTGTGTCCTATGCTTATGCTGAGCAAGAAAAGAAAGTAATAGACTTAATAGTGAGTAAATTATTTTGTTAAAAATCTAATAAAGCAGATCAAGTGGGAAAATAAACAACAAGAGGAAGATAGATACAGAATGAAAAGGAAGAAAAGGAAAACTAAATAACATGCAAGCAAAGGGACATGAAGACATCGGAAATATCAAAGTTTACGAGAAAAAAAATTATGCTAAACCTAGGGAAGATTATAGAACAGAGGAAGGCAACCTAGCAAGAGATGGAGAAAAAGGGGTTAACACCTTAAGTACTATGAACCCTAATTTGGCTCCACCGTAAGTGTACACACAGTATTGTGATTCCAAACTGACCTCCAAAAAACTATGGAGTTTGAACTGAATGCAATAAATTTGAAATCTGGTTTGAGAAGGGGTTGCCATCGCTCCAGTATCTCATTGTATGGCAACACTGGAGCAAATATGTGATTAGTTTGCATCTGACTGTTGGAGAGACATCATGAGTAACCCTTTGACCTCATGTAACTGCCAGCATCTACATGCTTGCCCTTTCAAAAAAAAAGGAGTCTACAAAGAAGGCATGTCGTAGATAGCATATTAGATATCTCAGCTGACATACATACTAGTGCACTGAATGCGTATTTCACAGATTCTGCTTAACTCACACTCATTTACTAAACAGCATATACTTTTATCTGGTGTTTTTCACCATAGAGAAAACCCACTATAAATTAGATCTCTATATGTTGCATATCAAATAACTTAGTCCTTCAGAGCTCTGGACATATATCCATAAATCAGATCAAAATCAGAGATATAAGGCATGTGTGTGGGCAACGTCAGGATGTATGTTGTAAATTAATCAGAGATTTGTTTTATAGCTTGAAATCTGGCGCAAGTCTGGACCACATAATTTCAAAACAGACCGAGACTGCCTATCTCCCCCTCTTGAACCCTCACTCGCATTGGACAAGAGGAATGCGGATGATTTAATTTTTTGATCATATGGACACAGACAAGGATTTAGATTGTGTGCACCAGATGCAACTCAGAGCTAATTCACTTGAAACCAGCTTTCTTGATGCCCATGGCATGCCTCATACTTTCCTGTTCTGTGCTTCGTTTACAACCACCACCCTTACTGCTGCAACCTCACCCTTGCCCATAGCTGGGCACGATAACAGAAAACCTTATTCCCGATAACCAAATAACACCAAATAACACAACACCGGGTGCCTTCAATACCAAGGCATACTCACAAACGAATATGGAATATCAAATTTGAGACAGTGAATAATAATTTTGGAGGCAAGGTTAAATGATTTTTCTCTTTGATATATTGATTTTTGAATCTAACATAAAAAAATAACCTAGTGTTTTAATGTTGATAATTTAAGTATGAAATCTCTTCACTGAAGATTTTTCATACAACACCAGGCACCCAGGCCACGCATGCGCAGTAGGAAGGAGACAACGTTTTTTCTGAGAGGCGGAAAAAGGTAGCAATTATCGCTAGTTTGGTTACAAAAGTAACGAAGATACCGATATATATTTTAATAAGTAGCGGATTGCCGATAACCCAATTTTGTTATCAGCGATAAAGTATCGTGATAACTTATCACAATAACGCCTAGCTATGCCCTTGCCACCCTGTTGCACAAGACACCATTCCAGAGTAGATTGAATTTATATTTATACAACCCTGCTTTACTCTAGTTCCCTATGGTGTCTAAATTTTTTATGAAAAAAAAAAGAATTGGAAGTCAACTCTGGAACAGACTTGCTTGGCTATACATTTTTTTTTTACTAGGTCTTTTCCCATTTGGCTTGATTTATGGAAGGTTTACCTTAAATACGGAACAGTAATTATTGTAGAATATTTATTTCAATTTTCCATTTTTCCTTTTTTTACAGTAAAGGAAGCAACTCAGGAGCAAAAAAAATAAATAAATAAAAAATCCTGCTATAGCACAGATCCTACAAAAGGAAGTTGATAAGAGTAGCCAAAAGAGAGGTTAGTTTCAGATGGAGAGGTGTCTTGATACTCCTCTCTTGAAAGAGGTCAAGTTGTAGGAAGGAGGAAACACAGACAAAGGAAGGTTGTTCCAGAGTTTACAAGCAAAAAGGATGAAAGAGTGAAGATGCCGTTTAACTCTTGCATAAGGGATTTGGACAGTAGACCTAGAGTAGGAAGTTGAATGCAGTGGGCATGTAGGAGGAGTGGAGGCATGCAGTTAGCAAGTTCAGAAGAGCAGTCAGCAAAGTGGTAGGTCTTCAAGTAAAGAAATGGTAACAAGAAGTATCAAAAGCAATAAGGAAGCCAAGGTTAAATATTTAAGGGGAGGCGCCGCCCAGTATTAGTGGAGGGTACATTCATTTTATTTCAATTGTTTTAAGGTATTTTTTTCTTTGAAGACTTAAGTAAATGCAATAAGATCTGCATGTATCAGCATAATAGCTTTCGTGCTTCTGTACGAAAAAAAATTATGAACAAAATTTATTATTTGTAATAAAAGCAGAGCTAAAAACATTAATGGGGGCCAGAATGTTCACTCAATATGTATGATATTGGGTAGTTTTACTCATGGCGCCACTAGTTAAAAATTGTCCGTTCAAATTTTTAATGTCTCACTGTTCCTGAGCAAAAAAATTACCAAAATCATCATTTGATGTTTCCCATAACTCTACCACTTTTTTTACATTCAATAAATAATATCAGCAGTGTATTTTTGTTTATAAAAAAACTGACGGACAATTTTTTTATCCACTCGTCTTTCAGGGGATGTTTGAGTTTTTTTTTTTTTTTTTTCTTCACAACTAATGGAATTATTATTCTCCAAAGTAAAATAAATGGACTTTAGAAATATCGGCTATTTTGTGTGTAAATGCAATCAGCGTACAAAGTTATGATTTTTAGAGGATCTTACAGCGGTAAAATACAACTTAGATACCTATGCAGTTATATTTATGAATGACAATGAATGATATAAAAAATAATAATCATAATTGGCACCTGTATGTATGTATGTATGCGTGTGTGTGTGTGTGTGTGCACACAGTAGAAATCTCCTGGGCTGTAGTGTTCTGTGGATACCTCCTGTTACTTCTTCTTCGTCACTTTCTTTTCTTTCCCTAGGTGTCCAAACCTGCCAAAGTACAAGTACA
The DNA here is from genome assembly GCF_024679095.1 of Eriocheir sinensis. NCBI lineage: Eukaryota > Metazoa > Arthropoda > Malacostraca > Decapoda > Varunidae > Eriocheir > Eriocheir sinensis. The sequence goes on from NC_066551.1 coordinate 14,938,444, forward strand.
AATGTACCTCTGAGGAGTGCTTGCAATGCACTAACTGATTGACTGATCCACTCAACCACACTCTCCGAGGCTTGCTGGCTGCCACTAGAATTTTGCCAGATGAATGATGACACACTTTTTGTAAAATGAAGTGGAAAAATTGGACAAAAGAAGGCAAAATGTAACATATATGAGTATTCTACAGAAAACGGAGGTTTCTGCAGGGAGGGGACCACGAAATTAGTAATACAAATCAAATTATTTGAAAGGGAAAGAATTATCATACAGCTGCCAAACTTCCACAGGGAACATGTGACATGTTCAGCTATTTTTTGGAGTGACTTTTAAAATTTGGCTGAAATAGTGAAAAATACCCATTTTTGGCAGTGCCTCCCCTTAAATAAAGTTTTGAGAATGGCATATTCAAATGTAGATGGGATCATTTCTAAATTATTAGTTTAAAGATGTAATACAAGCAGCCACAAGTAATCTGCCTGACAGAAACTAAACAAAGCTCAGTTATTACAAATGATGCCCTCAACACCAAGGATTACAACATCTGGAGAAGAGACAGGAAACTGAAGAATGGAGGTGCCATTATGATTTCAACAAAGAAAAAACTAAAAGTTAGATATGAAGTTGAGTCGATGCTCTCAAGTGGAACGAATATCAACTTTAGTGGGATATGTAATTATAGCAACTCTGTAAATGCCTCCCAAAACAAACACATGGGGCACAAAAAAATACAAAGACTTGGTAGATAATACAATTCAGTGTTTAAGAACTCTGCTACAGCAGGTGGAATATAAGTCAGAGCGGATTAAACTAACAGAAGACTTTAATGCAAATATTAATTGGGACATTGTTCAGAGAATGAAAAACTTTTGGGACCAAGAATTGCTGAATTTAGCTCAGGACTTCTTAATGACTCAACATGTAAGATACAACACATGAAAGAGAAGCTTGGATGAACCTTCTTTACTAGGCCTTATATTTACTTGACAAGAAAATTAAGTTGACAACTTTATATATAGCCCTCTGCTTGGCAAGAGTGATCACATGGTCCTGAGCCCATACTTATAAAGAAATGAGGCGTTTGACTTAAGTCTCTCCGAAGTGACGAGTTTTCAACCTAGCTGGGGTTCCAGCCACCACAGGTAGTGGGGAACATAAAGTTGCCAAGTGAGTTAGCTCGAAAGATCAGCTATCTCATTTGAAAATTAATGGGTAAAAATACCTTAAAATGATGAAAGTATTGAATAAAAGTACATCATATCCATTATAATAGGGTTTCATAAGGCTATAGTGAGCATTTGAATGTAAAACGGTTTTGATGAGGCACGCTGGCTGTCTGACATCACCTGGCAATGTTTACATTTGAAGGTCAATGCCTCAGCCGAAGACCCAGGGCTTATGTCTGCCCGGGAACAAATTTAGCTACCTGTGCTGAGTCTCAGATTAACACCCAGGATATAGGACTCCACAGGGCCGGTTTGGGCTCTTAAGACGAGCCACAGACGAAGTGATAGCTTTATAAGTATAGGCCCTGGAGTTTAACTTTGTGGTAGCATATGATGTAGAAAATGAAAATGTAGATTACAAAAAGCAATGAAATGACAAAATGGGAAACAATGAAGAATTAAATAGGTATTTCCTGGAAATAGATTGGAAGAAAGAATTAAAGGATTGGAACATCAACGAGCAGTATGAAAAATTTTGTGTTTTACAAAATAGAAGTAAATATGTTTATTCCTCACTCTAAGACTGAGACTGACAGAATAAAAAAGTGGTTTAACAAGGAATGTCAAAAAGCTAAAAATGAGGGGGATTTATTGTGGAACAGATACAGAAGGCATGGAAGTGAGAGCTTATGAAAATTATAAATGGGGAAGAAATGATTATAAGAAGGGAATCTCAAATACAGTTTGAAAGAGACATTGGAGATGAAAGTACTAACCAACCAAAGTTGTTCTACAACTATATAAGAAGTAAAACTAAAGTAAAAGACAAGATACAAACAATTTTGTGTGAAGGGAAATTATATGATGAAGAACAGGATAGATGTGGAGTGTTAAATAACAGCTTCCAGTCAGTTTTCACTGAAGAAAATATTTTTGAAGCAGATGCTGGAGAACAGTCAGTCCCTCACAAATTATCAGATATAAACATAACAAGACAAGAAGTCAAGGAGAAGTTGAGTAAACTGGACAAGAAAAAAGCAAGTGGACCTGATGATATTTCATCTTGGGTATTAAATGATTGTGCAGATGAATTAACCTGTTGACTGCAGATTTCCTACAAGAAGACCTCACCAAGCTACAGGAATGGATCAAAAAGTGGTTGCTACAATTCAATGAAGAAAAATGTAGTCTTGCACCTTGGGAGGGGATATCCAGCACACCAATACCACATGGGAAACACTTCACTATCCACCACAGAGGCAGAGAAAGACCTGGGAGTATATGATACCAGGCTACCAGTGAAAGCCAAATTCATTCCAATAGCAGCGGACGGGTTATGTACACCACTGAATTACATATTTCTGGAATCATTCAGGCAAGGAAAGCTACCAACCATATGGAAAAAAGCCAACATTTTTTCCCCTTTTCAAAAAGAATAATAAACAAAACCTGTTAAATTATAGGCCAGTATCATAAACAAGTGTTGTATGTAAAATTCTAGAGAAGCTGGTAAGGAAGCTTCTCACAGTGCATCTTGAAAACCACAGTATACTTACAGAGAGCCAATGTGGGTTCAGAAAAGGAAAATTGTGTGTTTCAAATCTCTGATTTTTTATGACAGGGTAGCAGAAGTAATACAGGAGAGAGGTGGATGGGTGAGCAGTATTTATATGGATTTTAAGAAAGCTTTTGACAAAGTGCCACGTCAAAGGCTTCCGTGGAAACTAAAGTACAAAGGAGGAGTTCAAGGAAAGCTATTCAGGTGGATTCAAGATTGTCTTAAAAACAGAGAAATGAGAACAATGTTAACCCGGTAGCAGCGATGGGCCAAATTTGTGGCTCTTTTTTTTTTTTTTTTTTTTTTTACAACAAAAGGGCAACACTACTTGCCGCTCCCAACAACAGAAAACAGTAGAGTGGCCAAAAGAGAGGTCAATTTCGGGTGGAGAGGTGTCTTGAAACACTCTTCTTGAAAGAGGGCAAGTCATAAGCAGGAGGAAATACATACAAAGGAAGGCTGTTCCAGAGTTTACCAGTGTAAGGGATTAAGGAGTGAAGATGCTGGTTAATTCTTGCATAAGGGGTTTGAATAATATAGGGATGAGCAAGAGTAGAAAGTCGTGTGCAGTGGGGCTGCAGGAGGGGTGGAGGCATGCAGTAAGCAAACACAGAAGAGCAGTCAGCGTGAAAATATCGATAGAAGATAGAGAGAGGCAACATGGCGGCACAATTTAAGAGGTAGAAGACTATTAGTAAGAAGAGAAGAGCTGATGAGATGAAGAGCCTTAGACTCCACTCTGTCCAGGAGAGTTGTGTGAGTGGAGCCCCCCACACAAGATGGATAATCCATACGAGGGCAGACAAGGCCCCTGTAAATGGATAGCAACTGTGCAGGGGAAAAGAACTGGCGGAGACGATACAAAACGCCCAACCTCGAGGAAACTGATTTAGTGAGAGGAGATGTTAAGTTTCCAGTTGAGATTTTGAGCTAAGGATAGACCAAGGATATTTAGTGTTGAAGAAGGTGACAGCTGAGTGTTATTGAAGAATAGGGGATAGGTGTTTGGAGATTATGTCAAGTTGATAGGTGGAGAAATTGAGTTTTTGAGGCATTAAAGGACACAAGGTTTCTTCTACCCCAATCGGAAATAATAGCAAGGTCTGAGGTTAAGCGCTCTGCAACCTCCAGTCTTGAGTCATGTAATACCTTTTCAGAGAGTCTTCTGTTGAAAGAAGTTGAATAATGCAGAGTGGAGTCATCAGCATATGAGTGGATAGGACAGTTTGTTATGGAAAGAAGATCATTGATGAACAACAGGAAGAGAGTGGGTGATAGGACAGCCCTGTGGAACACCACTGTTGATAGGTTTAGGGGAAAAACAGTGACCGTCTACCACTGCAGATATAGAACAGCTGGAAAGGAAGCTGAAGATAAAGAAACAGAGTGTACCAGCAATGGGTCAAATTTTTGCCATGATATAAACCCCCTAAAATAGATGATACATAAACTGATCACAAATGCGTTGATATATATTATGAAATGGTTCGCGTGAGTGATGATTTTTTCTCATTTTTCTCGCTAAGAGGGACCTTACAGAAACCTGATACCCACAGCTACTGGGTTAAGGAGAAAATACTCTGCATAGGGAGAGGTGACAAGTGGAGTGCCTCAAGGTTCAGTGTCGGCACATATTATATTCTTAATATATTAATATAATATAACAATACAGTCACCTTTTGATTAACACAAGTTTAAACAACACGTTTTTGATTTAACACGAGTTTATATTTAAGGAGATACGATTAACTAACGCAATATTTTTTATTTAATGCGCATTTAATCGATAACGTCATGCTCGATGACGTCACGCGCACCCACGCTACTTCTGGTGGGAACTGCGCTGGGACACTCTGTTTCTCCCCAGTCTGAAGCTAGCCTGCACTGTGAGTGGTTGGTGTGATGCAGGGGGTGGTGTAACATTTGGTGTCAGTTGAGTGGGATGAGCAAACAGTGAACAGTGAGGTGTGCCGAGTCATCATGGTATCCCAAGATGGCTGCCGTGAGAGAGAGGAGGAGGGCAGGGCTGAGCCCGGCGCTGGTGATGTGAAACCAGGCCAGATGGACTTGATCGCTGCCATGCTATCCGGTATGAGGCAGGAAATGGCAGTGGGTGAGGAGGGAGAGCGGGATGAGGATTCGGCAGACAACTAGTCATGACAACGACCAGTCAGAGGAAGAGGAAGGAGGCAAGTGAGGCGGAGAGTGGTTGGTGAAGGGAGCGGCTGGTAACGGGAGCGCGGGGTGAGGAGGGACGGTGGCCAACACAAGTGTCGAGTGTTGAAAGTGAAGTACAAATGTAAATAAAATGAGATCGTGTTTTTTTGTTGTTTCCGTGACCTACTAATGTATTAATAATGTGTTTTTTTAAGGTTAGAGTAACAAAATCCCCAAAATAGGCAGACTTTCCCTATTGTTTCTTAGGGGGAAATTATGTTTAAATAACGCGATTTTAAATAACACGACATCTCCAGGAACGTAACCCTCGTGTTAATCAAGAGGTGACTGTAAATATTATTATATTATATATTAATATAATATGAATAATATAATATAATAATAATAAGAAAAGATTTGGGAGTTATAATTAACAAGATGACACCAGCAGATCATATAAATGAAAAATAAGGGTTATGAATATATTATTAGCAAACATGAGACTGGCCTTCACGTATATAAATGAGGATATGGTGAGGAAGACAATCATATCATATATAAGACCAACTCTAGAATATGCAGCAGCAGTTTGGAATCCCCATTTATTAAAACATATAAGACAGAAAGAGTACAAAGGGCTGCTACACGCTGGGCTCCCAGCTTAAGAGATTTAACTTTGAGGAAAGACTGGAGAAGTTGAACCTGCCAACCCTGGAGGAGAGAAGGAGAGGAAACATGATAATGTCGTATAAGTGTGCCACAGGGAAGGAGAAGATAGACATAAAGGAGCATATATCACATGGGAAATTAACTTCAAGAGGACACAGTAGAAAAATATCCAAAAGAGGTGATAAGAATGTAAGAAAATTCAGTTTTCCAAATAGAGTTGTTGATCAGTGTAATGCATCAACAGATGAAGTTGTGTGTGTCAACAACATTCAAAGATCTAAAGAACTGTATGACAAAATGGTTAAAAAATTGGGACAGTACAAGCCTGCTCAATCCTGTAAAAATACAATTACGTACAAACACACACACACACACACAAAGGAGACCTAGCTGGAATTACAAATTAAGCAATCAAATCCAGAAAACACAAGAGGAATAAGATCCAAGTGCTGCATTCAAAAATACTTTATCCCCAGAATACACAAACTAGATTACATGAGAAATATACAGTAATACCTTGGTTTACGAGTGTCTTAGTTTACGAGTGTTTTGATTTATGAGCAAAAAAAAAATCACTAAAAATGACTTAATGTACGAGCATCCTGTTTGTACAACTCAGAAACACGAGCGTAGGTTCCCGTTATTTGCCGCAAAATGAGAGAGCTCAGAGTGGAAAACAATGGGAATGGGGTCTTGAGCTGGTGTCACATTGGGCCTTTTTCCTCTGACCGCATTGGCGGTAGGGGCAACCAGCAACTCTACTTTTCTGAGTGTGCATCACACACAACCAAGGTCAGTTGCCCATATCCACAACGTAAACAAACCAGTCGCCCTGTATCCACATGGCGCCGTTTGCAAAAGTAAAGGCTGCTGTGGCTTGTGCTGCCATTACTCAGATTACGAACTTATTGCTACAGTTAAATGGAAGGAAGAAGTGGTTGTGGGTATGATCATGGCTTCAAAGACGGGAGGACAGGAGTGTTTACTCAAACCAACAACTTACTCCCAGTTGGGAGTATGGGCAACCACGGTTGCTCCAACAGTTGGAGGAAAATGCCCAGTGTGACACCACCTTCAGTCCACGTTGTACACCTGCAGAAGTAGCACCCGCGCGCTCATGTCTGATTACGTTTGTGCTCTAGTGTGCGATACTTGTGTTTTCAGCACTATATTATTACTACAGTACCCTCTTGAGTTTCGAGCTATCCAAGTTTCGCGATCCTCGAGTGTCACATTTGTCCTAAATCCTCACCATCCTGAGTTTCATGCATTACCGCCCCGAGTTTCATGCTGCTTTGACTATGTACGGGGCACGTCTACCTACCGTCGGCGTCATGCGTGCTGCCTTAAAAGGCAGTGTCACACTGGCTGTTTTCATCCAACCATTGGGGCTACAGGCAACTGCGGTTGCCTGTATGCCTAACTGGGAGTGAGTTGTCAGTTGTCCATGTAAATGGAAAACAGTTATGGGTACGAGTGTGGGTACGTGGGTACTGCGTGGCTGTATATAAACAAACAGATGACGGCAGTGGCTGAGGAGTGAGGAGCAGTGGAAGATGGCCCACCAAGAGACTCGTAAAGTGGACTAGCAGAGCTGCATTGTTTACTATTTGATTGACAAGATAAGAGAACAGCCCGTGCTGTGGAACCACATTCCAAAAAACTTTTTATCTCCAGTCTATGAAAATTGCAGAAGGTGTTGCGAGAAATATATCCTTGCTGAAATGAGTCATTCTACTGTCAACCACACATGCGTGCTGGGGGAACACACAGCAGGAAAACATTAATTTGCCTGGTTTTGTTCTAGTTTGTCCACTTGTGATCTTTGTGAGCAGTGAGTGAAATATGGAAACAGTAAGCAAGTTGAACCTCTCTCTGCGAGCTATTTTGTGGCTGCGGCGGCGGGTGCATGTACAGCAGGCATTGAAAAGTCAATAATTATATTAGTGATTTAATGATTTGCAACAGAAACAATTAGTAGATTATTTCATAACACACCGAAAACTACCAGAAAAAATAGCTTCGTCCAACAGTGTATCATGGGTGACGTTCTGGAAATTTTCCCAGTTCTCAGGCAAGGTTTGGGTAAACACTCCTGTCCTCCCATCTTTGAAGCCATAATCATGCCCACAACCACTTCTTCCTTCCATTTAACCATAGCAACAAGACCATAACTTTGGTAACAGCTGCACAAGCTGTGCAGCCCTTACTCTAGAAGACAACGCCACGTGGATACAGGGCGACTGTTTTGTTTACGGGCAACAGACAATTGCCTTGTGTGACGCACACCTGGAAAAGTTGGAGTTGCCGGTTGCCCCTACTGCCAAGCGGTTGGAAGAAAAAGGCCCAGTGTGACACCAGCCTATAGACAACCGACAACTCACTCCTGATTGGGCGTTGCCCGTAGCCCCAACGGCTGGAGGAAATTAGTCAGTGTGACACCGCCTTCAGGCAGCGAGGCCGCTGATTGGGTGAGTACTGTCATGACGTCATCGGACTCACAACATATCACAAGCGTGTTTTCAGAACTGCCAGCCACTCGTAAAGCAGCCACTTTCAATTGCGACTTCAAAACAACCCGTTCTCACTTCCCATTTTCTTCCTTTTACCAAGGTACGTATTTTGAGATGACAAGGGAGTAAAGTCAAAAAGAAAACAAGTCAGTTTCTCCACGGGTCAGAACCAATAAGCGTTTTTTCATTGTTTTCAATACCCCGAGTTTCGCGATCCTCAAGTTTAGCGCTATACCTTCAGAACGAAGCAAGGGCAAAACTCAGGAGGGTACTGTATATTATCTGTATATTATGCTATATTATTTATATTATTTATATTTATATTATTATGCTATATTATTTATATCATTTATCATTGCTATTTGTTAGTAAAATTACTTTTATTCCATATAAAATAACATGTAAAATGATTTTTATGTTAATATTTTTTGAGATATGGGACAAATTAATGGGATTCACATTAACTTAAATGGGGAAATTCGTTTTGGTTTAAGAGTTTCTTGGTTTGTGACCAAATTTCAGAATGAATTATGCTCGTAAACTGAGGGATGACTGTATAAATTCCTAACCGATTTTGAGGTGTCATTCCACTAAATGAATCCTCATCCCAGTGATTTGACCTAGATTGGAATATGCAGCTGTAGTGTGGTCTCCACATAAAAAAGTATTAATTAGTAAAAAGAAAAGAGCAGTAACAATAATATGCCTAACTTGAGAGACTGGATATATGAAGAGAGACTGGAAAGATTGGGTTTGCCTACCTTGGAGGAGAGAAGAGAAAGATCTGATTGAAGTGTTGATGTATTAGGGGCAATAAAGAAAACAGAAATGATTGACAGTGATTGCCTGTTTTTATAGGATACTAGAAATACAAACAGCTATGGAAAGAAATTGTGAGAGACAAGGTGTCTAAATATAGCTTTCCTCATAGATACATTGCCACCTGGAATAATCTCAAAATGGAGTTAGTTGAAATCAAAATTATTAATGAATTTAAAATTGATAAGCTGAGATTTGGAAAGAGGATTCCATGAGTGTATCTTGGTTCTATGTATATTATGACTAGGTAAATACACAAACATAGTTCTTTATGAAATATAAGGATCTAAGGTTTCTGCTTCATGGAGATACAATGAAGAGATTTTTGCAATCGTTTTACATTGAACATTAAATTCCATTCAGTTTTACTATCAAGAATAGCAGTCTCAGGAACAAAAGTTTATTCAATTCAGAGATAACAACTGAATAGAGAAATGACTCCTTATTGAATCTTTTTGGAATATAAAAAAGATAAGTTGCTACAGTAAAGTGTGGTTAGCCTTTAACAAAAGTGGAAAATATACATGAAATTTATGCAGCATTGAGAAAATACAAACTTGTAACAAATAAACTGCATAAAAGGACTGGTTCTAATATCCAGACAGTAGTAATCTACTTACCTTTAATTTGAAAACTGCTGTAAGAAGAGTGAAATTATAAAAAGTTTACATTTTGCCAAATAAACTTGAGATTTTCATACTGTGTACATACATCAGAACCATACATATATACAGGTTGGACTACATACTCTCAGAACTAGCTCCTGAAACTCATGTCCACATTAAATCTACACCATTATCATAATATACTGAAAGCCCGACACAGTAAACACGAATTCTGTTGGTGAAGAGTAATGATTCCCATACCAGACTAGACTCACATGACAAAGGCCAACTCCAAGAATACTAAAATATTGAGCAACTCTGTACCACTGCCAGGTGTTAGGAAAGCTCTGCTGTTGAAATGCTATATTATGCAAGACATCATGACTATCCAGCCTTCATATAATCATAAACAAGTCCTCTTATGAAGTACTACTCAATGATGCAACAAATAATGACAATTGTGGCAGTTGCCTGGGAGCTACAATATTTTTGAAAATAATTTGTTGGTCAGGTTTCCCTTCAACCTGAAAATTTTATGCCATATGGCTATACTGCCAAGCACTGTGGTAATATGCCTTATTATGAATACAAACCATCAAGACATAGCTCATGCACAAACATCTACTTGTACCAAAAAACCTGAACAAATTAATTTGTTTCTAATACAGTTGTTAAACCTAACACTTAAAACCAAGTACAGTGAACATCCTGTCTGGATGTTAAATGAAGAAGGAAGAGAAACTTTCCAAGGGACATTGGTAAAACAAATAGAAGTGAGGTTTTTAATGTGATACTTCAGAAATGTCAGTAGAGGAAAAGTTTAATGAATAAATCATTCATATCATAAAGTAGCAATTTGAAAACAATAAACAATGTGATAAAAATCTAACTTTGTAGGATGGAAAGGCAGACATGTGTTTTGGTGTATGACACATTTTTCTAGAAGAACAGGTCTCAAAACTATCTTGCATTCTATACAATGAAGTTCAAAAGTTATTTATATATATGCCTTGGCAAGGGTGACAAAAAGTTCGTTATTTTCTTTCTCAATGCTTTTGCATAAAAACTGGGCAATTAAAATATCAAATGAGTAATAAAATCTATCCTAACTACTACAAGCAGTTGGTCACCCAGCAAATGATAACAAAGGATGCAGAATTATCTTCAGCTAAGAAGCATCCACTATTTTCTCTTACAACTCTCCAGGCACTTATTTTAATCATACTACTGTAAATTACTTACTAATGCATTTTTTTGTAAAAGAATTAGGTAATGAGAATATTAAATGGGAACTACAAATGAGATCATTACTACAGCAGTTGGTCAGGTGGTGCATGAAGACAAAGGACACACACAGCAATGGCAGGTGCAGAAAAACACCCCTAATTTTCTTTTTCAACTCTCCATGTGCTCACATGTATCAGACTACTGGGAAATATTTACTTATTAATGCTTCCTTTTATAAAAATCAGGTAATGAAAATATTACATGATAGTGAAAACTGGAACAAAACTACAAGCAGAGTCAGTGCTCGAATGGATGCAACAATGGACCAAATGCTTAATCCGGGTTTCAGTCTTGGTTGTGGTTTGTGCATGCACACACTTACAAACCAAACCTTACCTAACCTACTCCCAATTACACCAAGACAAAGTGTTTGGTCCATTGCTTTTACCATTTAATCACTGATACTACAAGCAGCTGATAAGCCACTACACTAAGGTCTTGCATCTAACAAGTTCACATCTAACAACACTACATGTCTAATGAGGAAATTTCAAATCTAAAAAAAAAAAAAAAAAAAAAAAAAAGTCCCACAAGCGAGGTCAAATCAGTTGCCACCTTGGCCAAATGTGGGACATCATTGGCATCCATCCTCCCAAGTCTCCTACCTCAGTCCTTGCCATAAGTACGCAGTGTCATGATGTACAGTCGCTTCTTGCTGCATGCATTGTTTGACAGTGGTTTACACCTTGCCTCAAGAGGAGAAAGGAGGATGGTGGTGGCAATGGTGAGGAGGGTGAAAGAGCAGCCCAGTAGCCTCCCTTCCTGCCTCAGCTACCACATTTTGTCTTACCCACACACCTCAGTCATACTTAAAAGTTGAGTTGTCTTTGTAGGTGCAGGGCTCCATCCGGGTTACCCATGCATAGCAAATTCAAATGTTTAAACACTAATACTTTCATAAAAATTCGTTCATGAATAATATATAGTTATATCATTTTAAGCTTATTGATTTTTCTATATTTCTATTGGTGCATATACTTTTATTAGATAATATAAAAGAAACACAGTGAAGATAATAGGAATACAGTACTAATCCCTCCTTATACATGGATATTAGGTTCCAAGTTAGATTGTGCATAAGGAAAAATCATGTATAACAATTCAAATACAGAATACAGTGAGTAATGGCACAAAATTAAAGTTTACCTTCTTTTACTCAAATTACATATTTTCTTTTGCCATAAAACATGCCAGTTTTCTTCTGATAATTTTGAATGAAGACACGGTCAGAGTTATTTAAAGCACTCATTAAATAAGTGTTCCATTAATTCATTATATACCTTACTCAAAATAAATAAAATAGAAATCTCGGCATACATCTGATTCCATCCCCTGATCAATGTCAGCAACACCCCGCTAGGTAGTCGTGTGTGCTCCAGACCTATTTTTTAATTGTTTCATGGTGTTAAGCATCACGATTTGACCTTAAATTCGCATGTAAATACAGTATGTACTGGAGTCAAGCACATATTTAATTTGTAGTAGTATAATATTTTTGCGCAAGCAGAACTTTTAAAAGAAAATGGTGAATGCTGCATTGCCATCACCGCCATCTCTTGCTGACATGTCACAGCTGAGTACCTGTTTGTAGTTATGATCCAGTTTTTGTTACCATTTGATACTTTTATTCATTGATCTAGCATTACCAGGTATTTTTGGTTACAAAATAAACCCACTAGTGATGGCTGACACCCAGCTCTGACATTGCTGCTGTCAACTGACCCAGAAGTGACCTACCAATTGCCACATGTCACCATGGCCTCCAATTTACTCAAAGATGGGGTTGCACGCATTGGACAATACTGGCTGTACCACCCCAGAGACACTAAACATATTTGGACAGAAATGGTCATACCAAAGCACAGGGGCTAAATAAATGATGGCTGGCTGAGTAGATCATGGTGGGTTTGGTTATTACACTATCTGTAGAAGTGGCAATGTAAAAATGATGCTTTCCCACAAACCTAATGCCCCCTTGCACTCCCAAACCCTCCCTTACAACCTGACCATCTCTTCAGTAGCGTCTTTCATCATGAGCTGCACTACGCGTCTTGTGTGGCCAGAGACACACTGACAGGCCTGGAAAACACTGCTGAGTCATCCTAAGATGGGATACGACACTTCCCATTCACTTACAGTCCACTCAATGGTGGGAAATCACATGGGAAATAAATGTATAAGATTAATTTACATGACGCTCCACTAACCAGCACAAAAATGCACTAATTTTATGCACACGACACTGTGTTGGCTAACAAAATGCAGTTAAAGCTCAGTTCTTTGCATCCGTTCCTAAGGAAGGATACATGAATAAAGCATCATAAAATATCACATTAGCATTATTCATTAGCTATACATACTATAAACTGGACTGTAATTTAAGTAAATTTCTTACAAATATGTAAATCTCACAACTGTTGGGTCCCCATTTTCTTTTTCAACTTTAGGTACTTCAATTTATTATATAATGCAAATTAGTCACCAATGAATGCTTCTTCCTATAAAAATCAGGTGAAAAAATATAAAACCAATATAAACACTGGATCATAACTGCAAGCAACTTGTTCAGATGATAAATATAAACAAACAGGTCTCCTTTCAGCGGTAGGGCTGGGCAGGTACCAGTATCAGACTCTCAGTACCAGTAGTGATGGGTACTGCCAGTGCAGTATCCAGTATTCTTAATACTGACAGGTCATCATACATGGCATTTTTTCCTGTGTTGTGTGTCTCCCCGATAAGGTATGTTATAGCGTAATCTCCCATTACAGTAAACCCTCACTTTAATTAACCAACTTAGGGAAGGAGGTGATGTTATATCCAATAATCTGTTATATGTGAGGCATCCAAACTTTTCGCATATAATGAACGTTGTTCATTATATGACTATAATAGCACAGTAAAAAAAATAACGCAGTGTACACCACTGAGTGCCGGGGGATCAAACCCGTGCCCTCTGAATAGAAGTCAGGGTGGCATACCGGCTACACCACCGATGAGCTAAAAGGTCATCACGCCAGTGGCACTTCTGCGATCTACCGTAAATTGTGGCATACAAGTCTACTTTTGGAGTCTGACAAAATCTCTCCAAAACAAAGGGTCAACTTATACGACTAGGATAAAATGCGAACCTTTACCACCGAGTGGCAACTGCGGTTGCCCATACACCCAAACAGCAGTGAGTTGTTGGTTGTCTGTATGGATGGAAAAGGGTTGTGGGTACGAGCAACTGTGCTGCTGTATGTAAACAAACACACGACAGCAGTGGCTGAGGAGTGTGGAACAGTGGAAGATGCTCTATCAAGAGACTTGTAAAGTAGACTGGCAGAGCTGCTTTGTTTACTATTTAATTAACAAGATAAGAGAACACCCCGAGCTGTGGGACCACAGGCATGAAAACTTCGCCAAGAATAATTTAAAATGACATGAATGGTCCATGGTTTGTTTATGCTGTGGATATGGGTAACCAACCTTGGCCATGTGTGATGCACACCCAGAAAAGTTGAGTAACCAATTGCCCCTACTGCCAAAGCGGTTGGAAGAAAATGCCCAGTGTGACACCAGCTTAACCCTCTCACGCCCTATGACGCGTTTCGCGTCATCAAGGGTAAAAAGGTCCTGGCACCCAATGACACGAAACGCATCATAAAAGTTTTAAAAATTGATTAAGAATTAAGTTTTTGGTGAAATTGCATCAAATTTGGGAGCATCATTTGTTAGGATAAGTTTTTTAATGGTAACATATGGCAACCTTTCTAAGGAGCGTATATGAGGAGTGATGAGGAGGAGGGAGGAGGGGTCGGTCACCTAAAAAAAAAAAATAGTTTTCTTGGTGTAACTTGGGAACTAATGGGCGTATGAGGATTTTCAGGATACCATAAGAATCTTCACTAAATTCTGCTTTGTAACATATATTCGGCTAAAAAAGTTGGCTCACAAAATTTTGAGTTAGCTAGCTATGGAAGAGTTTGTACATAGGATTTATTGTCTACAATACTCTATACAGAGATTTGTATTTGTATTTGTATTGTTTATTTTCCTCTATTTTTATTTGTACATGTTCTAGTACAAGTCTTTATGAAGCCATTGATACCAAATTTATTGGGGTACGATATATCTGTGAGGGTAAAATACGTCTGGGAATGTAGAGTATCGCAGCGCCAAACAAAGGCCGGTTGGGCCTGAGAAATGCATGGTGAGTGGAACAGAAACTTATTGGAAACTTACGGGGCACGAGAGGGTTAATATGTTTTTGTGACAATAAGTGTATATAATCCAGTAGCTTATCCACATTTAAGTTTTGGTCTACCAGTAGCCTACCGTATTTTGGGGGCTGACTTATACGGCAAGTGTAGGCCTAACCTATAATTTTGAGTTCATAATCTTGGTCAACTTGTACGCCTGGTCAAATTGTACGCCGCAATTTTTGGTATTACCTGATGCCCCGGCCCCACACTGTGGACATGAAGGTGAGGATAACCCCGCTCACACTTGTGACAGATGGAAACATTTTTAATCAACCCTTTTAGGCACAATGGTGTATATATACATTAAGGAAGCTGTATTGACACTGAAAAAATCCCATAATGAGCACCACTTAACCCCTTCACTACGGCCGGGCCAAAACAGCGCCCCGCGCCATATCTGGGATCGCCGTGTGCGCCAAATTTCAAATGTGGCTATTGAATAAAACAAGTTTTCAGCCATAAACTCAGCATAATCATCACGTATTATAAATGAAAACATGCAGAATTAAATGGTGCACATAAAGAAACTCACTAAGGCCGGGCCAAATCAGCGCCCTGCACCATATCTGGGATCGCCGCGTGTGGCAATTTTCAAATGTCGCTATTGAATATAACAAGTTTTCAGCCATAAACTCAACATAATCATCATGTATTATATATGAAAACATGCAGAATTAAATGGTGCACATAAAGAAACATAAATTAATTGATAATTTTGAGATGTAAGCATATATATAGAGATAAAATAACTTGTACATTGGCTAAAGTGAGCCAGGACGTAGTATGCACGTCCTCGGATATGGTACGGGGCACGCAAGGACGAAGTATACATGTCCTCATATTGAAGGGGTTAATGCCGGGGATCGGACCCGTGCCTTCTGAGGAGAAGTCAGGGCAGTATACCGACTACGCTACCAATGAACCATGGTGACCTTTTAGCTCATTAGTGGTGTAGTTGGTCTGCTGCCCTGACTTCTACTCAGAAGGCACCAGTGAATGGTTGCCTTCTCTTACAAGACAAATATTCAAAAGATCAAAAAAGAAGTGTAATGTCTTTTTGTTGGTAATAAACATAAATGTAATAATGAAGGTTGATGAGCATAATTCTTTTTTTCATGCACATGAACATCATTAAGTCTAACTTCTTATTAATATGATCCAAATTGACAACATATAAATAGACAGGTTGGTTGTCTGTATTTATGTGCTGGTTACTTTATCTTGTCAGATCTGATTAAACTACCAGTGGTTTTCTACTTATGATTCCTCAAGTGAAAACTCATCTTGGGTAATGTAACAACACTAAACTATGGATTCATTTGACATTGGCAAAGGTTCTTACAAGAAAATGTCCTCATAAAAGTGAAACAAATAATCAAAGCAAATAAAAAGGTGATTAAAGCAAAAAAACAAAAACAAAATAATTAAAATTTTGATTTCAATAAAAAAAATCTGATTAAATATTTTTTTTCATTAAAAAAATTTGTAATTTTTCCAACACTGATAGTATATATGGCTGATGAATAATGTTACTTATGATATTTTATGCTGCTCTTAGGTAATGGAAATGCTTTATTAGGTAATGTTGGTGTAAAATTGCTCAATGTTTCTTTGTAGTCCTTGAGTTTTTCTCAAAAATTATGGTTTCCCTGGTTGTTTCTCAGGGAGTGTGATTGTCCTGTCTCTGCCACCCTTAAATCAGTTGATCAAGTTTTGCACTATTTTAAGCATCAGTCGTTTTAGCTTGCAAATTTCCTCATTACTGTGCCTAGCAATGGAAACTTCATTGATTGCTGGATTTGTTTTGTCATCTGTATGTTTTCCATCCATTATGTAATCCAACAAAAATGAGCAGAAACACGAGGATGTAGGGAAAATTTCAGGCTAAATTGTTCAAGGGATACTAACTGTCCACCCCTACTGGAGGGAGGGGAGGGAGGGAGCCTTTCTTCCCTCACACCAGTGAGTGGGGAAGAGCATATACATTGCTGCCAGACACATAATTTATGCCTCTTGCATCCTTATAATGGTATGGGAAGCAAATATAAAGTTGCATGGCAAATATTGATGCATGAACTCTGGCACTCCACATTACTCTCCTCTGTTTAGCGCTATCCGAGTTTCGCAATCCTCGAGTTTCACGCTTAGTCCTAAATTCTTACCATCCTGACTTTCACGTATTATCGCCCCGAGTTTCGCGCTGCTTTGACATGTACGGGTCACATCTACTTATCGTTGGTGGCATGCTCCGGGTGTCCACTATTGTGGACCGCGGGTGTCCACAATAGTGGACAGCCGGAGCGTGGGCTCGTAGCACAGGTGTCCACAATAGTGGACAGCCGGAGCGTGGGCTCGTAGCACAGGTGTCCACAATAGTGGACAGCCGGAGCGTGGGCTCGTAGCACAGGTGTCCACAATAGTGGACAGCCGGAGCGTGGGCTCGTAGCACAGGTGTCCACAATAGTGGACATGGCATTTTTTTTAATGAACGCGCCGCCAGATTTGACTAGTTTGTTGTCAAGTACAGTAAACATGCCGTTTTTTAGCTTTATATGGGTATGGTACACAGAAGCTGTAAAAAAGTGATGCTTTTTATTGCTAAATAATAGAAAATAAGAACAATAGAGGTGGGTATCTGTCTATAATAATATGTTTTCATAGTTCCTACTTCATAACTCTGTACTCGTTCTACCAATGCTTATATGGTGTTCAAATTAACGTCAAAGGACAGCTAAGGAAAAGGACTTTACAATGATACCTCATTCAGCAACATTACCTCAGTAAGAGAGAAGATACTTGAGGTTGAAGTGAGGTGTGTTTTTGAGTGAATATGCCCGCGTGGCAGACCAGGCACGGCAAAATCTAGCCCGCGCTTAAAGTGTCATAAGGCGGTGTCACACTGGCCATTTTTCTCCAACCATTGGGGCTACGGGCAACTGTGACTGCCCATATGCCCAACCAAAAGCGAGTTGTCAATTGTCCATAAAAATGGAAAATGGTGGTGGGTACGAGCAACAGTGCAGCTAATGCAAACAAACAGACGACGGCTCAGCAGTGGCTGAGGAGAGAAGAGCTGTGGAAGGTGGCCGGCCAGAAGACTCATAAAGTAGACTGGCAGAGCTGCTTTGTTTACTGTTTAATTGACAAGATAAGAGTACATCGAGTGCTTGGGAACCACAGTTCAAAAAACTTTTCCTCCAGTCCATGAAAATTCTAGGATTCCTGGTGTGGCGACAAGTTTCGTACCCTTGTTTTATTCCATCCGATCCTGATCTGCGCATGCGCAGACTTTGTTTACATATACAGGGTGAATAAATTTCAGCAAGGTACCGTGTCTATTGTCGATTGCTTGTCATACAAAGGGTGCAGATTATCTCATTTATCACATTTACCGACATACAAAGAGTGCAGGTTATCTCATTTATCACACTTACTGACATACAAGGGGTGCAGGTTATCTCATTTATCACATTTACTGACATACAAGGGGTGCAGGTTATCTCATTTATCACATTTACCAACATACAAGGGGTGCAGGAACAAACTTTCATATTTCAAGCATTTTTCAAAATCAATATATACGCTTTCATATTTCAATCATTTTTCAAATTCAATATATACGTCACCATCTAGTTTTATAAAAAAAAAAAAAATTAAACTTGGGTGAGACAATGTCAGCATGTGATAAATGAGATAACCTGCACCCCTTGTACGACAAGCAGTCAACAAATGACACGGTACCGTGCTGATCCTGATCTGCGCATGCGCAGGTCAGGAATAGTTTCTTTTAGTCAGTGCAACATCTGTGGTCATATGCCGGAGAGAGACAGAAGGGGAAGGAATTATAGAAGGGAACAGATCCCAGGAGACAGGACACAACCCCTGATTAATACCTGGTACCCATTCACTGCTGGGTGGACAGGGGCATAGGGTATCAGAAAAGCCGCCCAAATTTTTCCACTCCGCCTGAGAATCGAACCCAGGCTCTCTTGGTTGTGAGCTGAGTGTGCTAACCACTGCACCACGAAGCCCCCACGCAGATCAGGATCCGGTGGACTAAAACAAGGGTACAAGACAACGCCACGCCAGTGTCGTGTTCCTGGCTGTCCTCAAGCGAACTACACAAGATCAGAAGCGAATGTAAACAAACAGACTTGTTGATAAACAGTTGTTCTCACACATCCCCCGACAGTGATTATGACGTTTATGTTAGAATTAAAATTTTTTAATTTTTTAATGTACACTGTGCTAAATGGTGGTCTGGGAACTTATCTCATTGTCTGCTTCACATTTATGTCAAGGTAACGCTGCTTTTCGACGTTTTGTTATCTACAAATACACTTAAGGGGAAGAAAAATAAGATGAAGAGATTGAGGCAGGAAGAAAGGAAAGAAAATCTGGGACAGATGCAGACAGAAACGAAGGATGGAGGGAAGGAACGAGGGAAAGTTAAGACTGTCTTGCTATATCTGCTGAATGCTTTAGATATTAAGGAGGGGACGAGAGAAAAAACAGACAGGATGTGAAGGGCAGAGACACGTCAATCCTTGTTGACAGAGCCAACTTTTGGTCGGCGACAGCTGATAAAGTCGGTCTGTCGGCTCCCTCTTCATGGGCTATGGCCCATGGTCCCCCCACAGAGGAACAACATTTAGAGATGGATGGATGAATGGATGAGGAGGAGGTAAGAAGATGAATAAAGAGGAAGAAAAGAAAGATTGAAGGGAGGAAAACGAAGGACTGGCAGTCCGGGGCGTCGGCGTTGCTGGGAAAACATATCATACCACTCACACTTCTCATACATATCAAAGAGTGTGTATATTATCATTTTATAAAGGAACTGACTTCTCTTACTTGCAAGGTTGTATCTCAAGTTGAAAAACACGATTTAGAAGCATTTATATGTAAATATGATAATACTGTTAACACTTACTACACCTCCGAGGCAGTAGTTATTGGACAACAAACTTAGTGTCACGCAGTGAGACGAGAGCTTTGTGAATGTGTGTGGTATTGCGGTGGACAACCTGTAGTAGCTAACGCGCCTCATGATGTCATTAATGTTTTGTGCATGAATGCGTTAAGACAGCTAATAACTAGTAGTTCATACTGCAAAGCTTTGTAAATCGCACCTTGTTGTTGAGGTCCAAAACTATGCACTAAATGCTTTGTGAATCCGGCCCCGGAGAAGTTTGAGTTGCCGGTTGCCCCTACAGCCAACACGGTTGGAGGAAAAAGGCTCAATGCAACACCATCTTATGGACACTGACAACTCGCTCCTGGTTGGGCATACAGGCGTTGCCTGTACCCCCAAACAACTGGAGGAAAATGACCAGTGTGACACCGTATTAACCCGGTAGCAGCGGGGATCATATTTCTTAATGGTCCCTTCAAGCGAGAAAAATGAGAAAAAATCACCCCTCACACAAACCATTTCATAATATATATCAAAGCATTTGTGATCAGATTATGTATCATCTATTTTGGGGGGTAAATATCATGGCACAAATTTGGCCCGTCACTGCTACACGGTGAAGCCACAAATTTGGCCCGTCGCTGCTACCGGGTTAAGGCAGTGAGGCCACTGATTGTGGGAGCGCTGTCGGTGACGTCATCAGACTCAGCAAATCACAAGCATGTTTTGAGAACCATCAGCCAAACTTAAGGCAGCTGCCTTCAGTTACAGCTTCAAAATGACCAGTTCTCTCTTCCCATTTTCTTCCTTTTTCCAAGGTAAGTATTTTGAGATAACAATTGACTAAAGTGGAAAAAAAAGGTAGCTTCTCCACGGGCTGGAACAAATAAGCACTTTTTCAGTGTTATCAATATCCTGAGTTTCGCGTTCCTTGAGTTTAGCACTATATCTTCAGAACGAAGCAAGCGCAAAACTCAGAAGAGTACTGTACAAACACTTTCCTGCGCCACAACAGGCTACGGCCGACCATCAGGTCCTACCAAGAACCACAAATTCTCTATTTGGTATATTACCTGACACATTGTGGAGGCAGGGCATGACATTTTCCACAACGAGCACTCTGTTATATTGATAATTTTTCGATGAGGATTGAAGAAATACACTGAGAACAGTTAGAGAGCATTTCCTAGGAAAAAAACATGTCGCTATATACAATTTAGGTATTTTTAGAGGGTAACTAATTGCCCACTGAGAAAAAATAGTTGCCATACGAGAATCAGGGTCGTAACTGATTAGGGATGCCTACTGTGAATTTGCCAAATCCTAACAAGCCAATTAAGAGACCACTATATGTATAATAAGCATAAATAAGAAATTAATCTTACTGTTTTTTTTTCACTTTTGCACATGCACTTTTTGCAATAATCTCTGAGCTCCAAAAGCTTGCTTTCCTTATACTCTTCTTGACCTACAACTTGCACAATCTCGTTCATATCCTAAATTTCTGCCCCTCTGGAAAAAAATGCTTGATAGATCTATACATCTAGAGATAGTTTGAAACCTTTCTTCCTGTGCTGTGTCCAGTAACAAAGTTAGTGTATGTTGTTCACTATGAGTACATATCGGATATGCCTAGTTCATCACTGCTTCCTCTCTGTATACACACAATACTCTACAATGAGGAATCAGTAAGAACATAAGAAAGCACTGGTTAGTGTTTTTTTTCTTTTCTGAAAGCACCTTAAAATAATGACAATGATTCAGTATCAATCTCCTCTAAAAAAGTATATTAAGCATACATAATTACTTATAAGTTTTCTGACTATTCATGTCCTGACATACATATTATACAAAATACCATATCAAAATAACTGAACATATTGTTACTTTGTATCATGAGGAATGAGGAGAGCCCACTGGCTACCAAGAAAAGTGTGGTGGTGGTGGTGGTGGTGGGGTGAGGGCAACATCAAGATTTGCTCTGTCATTCTTATGGTTAAACATTCCAGAAAATGTTTGCCTTATAAAGCTTCATGCCTAGGTTTCTAATGAGAGGTGTAGCTTTTGAGACCAGCCAGAAGCCCCTCGTTACTGCCAGGGGACTAAAGCTGAATTCAAGATGCTGAACTTCCACTAAAATATTTATATGAAGCAGTGGCCCTTTTATTAACTAAAGAGAAGCAGCAAATAACTATAATAAACTGTCAAACTTTCCATCTTCCAGCTGTACCTACTAAAACCTGTGAATAAACACAAATATGCACTTGTCAATTATTTACAAATCCTCCTTACCAGAAAATAAACCTAAGCGGATAATTTTTTTTAACTATTTGAGAGTGCAAAACAAACACTCACCATAAAAAAACATATAGTAGGCAAATAACCTAGAAATATATAACAAATATATCTAAACTGCATTTAACATATAGTAACTCAAGACTACAGAAAACCTGAACCCACACAGTACACATTTCATACACGTGACTTCAGGTGAAACAGTCATGGAAAGTCTGCATGTACACAAAGAAGATTTTGCAAGTTAAAAAAATAACATATCTCATGTGTACTGCAGCACATGTATGCCTGCCTCTGTTTTCTTTAGGTGAGTATCACCTTATGAATACACGCATAAGTGTGTCCTTGTCTCAAGACTCAGGCATCAAATCCTTAAAATAAATGAACCATCGCAGTCAACTACTACTCGCATTAAATTCTCTTGTTACACTGATATTAAGACCTTACAGTGTCAGTGACTGAACCATCCTTCTCACAATTTTTTATGATAAATGCAGAAGGGCAGGGAAGTGTGGTGAGGTAGCAGCACCCTCTTATCATGCTTTATAATTTATCTTGCACCATGCCAATGCTGTGGAAGTACCAAACATCACAACCCTGCCTTCTGGATAATAAAAAAATCACCAACAGACTGCAACTAATGTCTTGACTACTGATATATCAGGATATCTTTATGTACAATATACATATACATAGAGGCTCCTAAGACTTACTCAGCTTTCTAAATGAATCATGAAAGAATATACTATGAGTTTCTAAACTGTAGAAATGAACACGAGAAGGCTACCTGTTCCCATCTGCAACCCACCTGTAGGCCTGGATGTTGAGATCCCTGAGGTGGGTACAGGTCTTGGGTCTTCACTGGAGATCCAGGTCACTGTCATCCTCATTGGTCTGACTGGTGAGAGCCAGTGAGGGCCGCCCACACTTCTCTTGCAACTGTAAATGGATTGAATCTTAATATCAATAGTACCATGTGCAAATAATATAACTTAAGACTTGCAAAAGGTTACATTTTAATTGTATGTACAGTCGCGCTAAGAAGTGTTGACACAGTTTGCAATGATTTTCGTTCAAATAATACATAATATTATTCGAAGGGAAGGGATGTTTAGGAGTGATTTTGTTATACATACACAAAATATGATACAGTCACCCCCCGCCGTTCGCGGTCTCACCCATCGCGGTTTCGCGTATTCGCGGTCAACTAATTGTGACCCCCCCCCCGCTTATACGCGGCCCCAGTTTCGCGTATACGCGGATGCATTGACGCTAAATAGGAAGGCAGAGAGGAGGGAGGGAGGCAGAGAGGAGGGGGGAAGGGAGAGAGGAGGGAGGGAGGGAGGCAGAGAGGAGGGGGGAAGGGAGAGAGGAGGGAGGCGGGGCAATGGACGTTAAGGCGGTGTCACACTAGCACTTTTTCCGTCGACACGCGATTTCCGTCGATTTTTCATCGTTCCGCATGAACTTATCGCATGAATTTGTCAGACGATCAGGATCGTTTCCGCCTGCAAATTTCCGCCTTTGTTTACATTTCCAAGACCAAGACCGAGACTTTCCGCGTGGCTTCAACCTGTCTCAAACGCTCTCCTGCAGTGACAGCCTTCCTCATCCTGGTGTCACTTCTGGCAATGAGAGGTGTCACTAACTCCAGAAGTCTGTGGTACTGGCTCTTGTCCAACCTGATCCAATTCTTCAGAGTCTCATGATCCTCTAAACTCAGCTCTTTTAACAGCCTGTGGTACACTTTTCTCTTTCCGACGAGCCAACCATGAGCGCATCCATGCACGCTTTTTGGCTTGTTTAGCTCGTCTAAGTCTCACAATACACAGTATTAGGTTCAGAGCAGCGTATCTTTGCCGCAGCGTGGACTCCATGTTTGTTTACATTCCCATGGTCTGTGCCGACGGAAAGTTTCAGACGAAACACCGTTTGTGTGACAGGTCAGAGCCAAGAAATCGACGATTTTCAGAAAAACGACGGAAAAAGTTGACGGAAAAAGTGCTAGTGTGACACCGCCTTTAGGTTGCTCCTGAGTGACGTCACGGTTAGACTGTGACGTCATGCTTTCCTATTGGCCAGCAGCTCACTCAGGGACGACTGCTATTGGTCGAGATTTTCTCATAGCAACATTATCCTAAAAAAAAAAAAAATTCACGCGCCGCCACACTGCAGTGTTGCCAGATTGGGCTACTTATCGCAAATTGGGCTACTTTTGGGATAGATTAAAACTTTATTTATATGACTTGTCAGAGGTGAATTCCACTAATGCATATTTTCCAATAGTGTTATTGTCCCGCCGTCATGGGTTTCACGATCGCTACCAAGTCCGAACTAAATACCCGCGAACGGCGGGGGATGACTGTACTCAGAAAGGAAATAAATTCAATAGAGTGGAAGTTTTTACCTTATAACGATATATTAAGCAGCTCTGCCGAAACATTTTGATACAGTTTTCGGTCAAGACATTAAAAGAGTCAAATGAGTTCTATGTTAAGACTAAGTATATATATATATATATATATATATATATATATATATATATATATATATATATATATATATATATATATATATATATATATATATATATATATATATATATATATATATATATATAAAACTGCACAAAATATATTGCTCTTTCTTTCAATGTAGTGATAAACCCTATATTATAGAATAATAGGAAAAAATAATTAGCTGCACTTCATTTGATAAAATGCAAAATAAATACTACATAATGAATTCGCATTTGATGATAACGTCATCAGGAACGACATTCATGCATGACTATATAAATCTTGTGTGTGTCAAATCAGTGAGATTCTGGAAAAAAAAAAAAAAAAAAAATCAAGTGTCTTTATTTTTAATTAACGGTAAAATCCAAAGAGAAGTATCAACAAGTGGCCAGACATATAATTCAAAGTTGCACGAAACTCTCGAAACACACGACAGACGACGCGATAATTAATACCCTATTGTATGGGTAGAGACGATGCCTGGTCGGCGCTGCACTGCTAGCCTATCACTTTCTTCCATTCACCACTGTCGAGTCAATTATATACATCTGATCAAAATAATATTATTTATAACTTGTAGGTATAAATAGTGAAGTGACCTCTACTCCGCCCCAGCGATTCTGCAAATGAATGTGGCTACATAGCATTCCATTCCAATACGTTTCTCTTCGCCACATTCACATAGAGTACGCTGTTAATTTTCATTGCATTGAATGGAATCGCTGATATTTATTAGGTGTGTGCAAAACTAGATTTTAAAATTAAGTAGTTTTATAAAAGTCGGTAGCGAATGTTTCCCCGAGGGTAGTTGCCAGATGTCGCCAGCCGTGTCCGAAAGATTATGAAAACTGTGTCAACATTTGGTAGCGCGACTGCATTCAACCTGTTCAGTATACATTTATAATTTATCAATGCAATTATTTTATCTACCCCAAAAATCTATCTAGGTTTTTGTCAATTTCAAGAACTCTCCCTACACGTGGATTGTGTCAATGACAGAGTCCTCAGTTATGCTATTCCATGCCATGCTGCCTTCATGGATTTAGAAAAAGCTTATGACAGAGTCGATTGGATGGCATTGTGGGATGTCTTAAAGATATATGGTGTGGGAGGAAAACTGCTTAATGCAATAAAGTCTTTCAATGAGGATGCATCTGCACATGTCAAAATTAGTGGAGAAACAAGTGAACATTTTGAGATAAAAGTGGGCTGAAGGCAGGGGTGTGTCATGTCACCATGGTTATTCAATATTTATATGGATGGTGTTATGAGAGAAATAAAGGGTAAAGTTGGGGAAGTTGGAGTAAAAATGTACGCTGAGGGAAGAAAGTGGGTTCTGAATTCAATTTTATTTGCTGATGACACAGTGCTCATTGCAGAAATAGAAAGTGACTTACAAAAATTGGTCAGCTTTTTTTTTTTTTTTTTTTACAGCGACAGTTCAAGGGCATAATAAAAAAAACAATATTAAAGAAAAAAATGCTACTAACTGCTCCTGAATAGAGTACAGAGGAGTGGCCTAAAAGAGAGGTCAATTTTGAGAGGTAAGGTGTCCTGATACCCTCCTCTTGAAAGAGTTCAAGTCGTAGGCAGGAGGAAATACAGATGAAGGAAGATTGTTTCATAGTTTACCAGCATGAGGGATGAAAGAGTGAAGATGCTGGTTAACTCTTGCATAAGGGGTTTGGACAGTATAGGGATGAGCATGAGTAGAAGGTCGTGTGCAGCAGGAAGGGGGAGGCATGCAGTTAGCAAGTTCAGAAGAGCAGTCAGTATGAAAATATCAATAGAAGATAGAAAGAGAGGCAACATCACAACGGAATTTAAGAGGTAGAAAACTATCAGTAGGAGGAAGAGAGCTGATGAGACGTAAAGCCTTAGCCTCCACTCTGTCCAGAAGAGCTGTGTGAGTGGAGTCCCCCCACACGTGGGCGGACAAGCCCCCTGTATATGGACAGAAACTGTGCGGGGGAGAAAAACTGGTGGAGATGATACAGAACGCCCAACCTCGAGGAAGCTGATTTAGTGAGAGAGGAGATGTGAAGTTTCCAGTTAAGATTTTGAATTAAGGATATTTAATGTTGAAGAAGGTGACAGCGGAGTGTTGTCGAAGAATAGTGGATAAGTGTTCGGAAGATTGTGTCGAGTTGATAGGTGGAGAAATTTAGTTTTTGAGGCATTGAAGGACACAAGGTTCCTTCTACCCCAATCAGAAATGATAGCAAGGTCAGAGGTTGAATGTTCTGCAGCCTCCAGTCTGGAGTCATGTACTTCTGTTGGGAAGGCCTTCTATTGAAAGAAGTTGAATAATGCAGATTGGAGTCATCGGCATATGAGTGGACAGGACAGTTTGTTATGGAAAGAAGATCATTGATGAATAACAGGAAGAGAGTGGTGAAAGGACAGAGCCCTGTGGAATACAGGGTTGATAGGTTTAGGGGAAGAACAGTGACCGTCTACCATAGCAGAGATAGAACGGCCGGAAAGGAAACTGGAGATAAAGGAACAGAGAGAGGGATAGAATCCGAAAGAGGGCAGTTTAGAAAGCAAAGATCTGTGCCAGACCCAATCGAAGGCTTTCGATATGTCTAGCGCAACAGAGAAAGTTTCAACGAAACGGCTAAGAGAGGATGACCAAGAATCAGTTAAGAGAGCAAGAAAATCACCAGTAGAATGCCCCTTGTGGAACCCATACTGGCGATCAGATAGAAGGTTAGAAGTGGAAAGGTGCTTTTGAATCTTCCAGTTAAGGATTGATTCAAAAGCTTTAGATAGACAGGAAAGTAAAGCTATAGGCGATAGTTTGAGGGATTGGGACGGTCACCCTTCTTAGGCACAGGCTGTACGAAGGCATACTTCCAGCAGAAAGGAAAGGTAGATGTTGATAGACAGAGATGAAAGGGTTTGACCAGGCAGGGTGTCAGCACGGAAGCACAGTCTTTAAGGTTTTTAAGTGTTTTTGATAATGTATGTAAAAGGAGAAAGCTGAAAGTAAATGTCAACAAAAGTAAAGTGATGGTTTGTAAGAGCAGTAGAAGTGAGGTCGTGGATTTTGTATGCCCATATAGAGATTGAATGTGAAAAAAAATGCAAAATAATTTTGAATGGTGAAGAAATGGAGAAGGTTAGTGAGTTTAAGTACCTTGGATCAGTTATGTATAAGCATGGTGGTACAGAGAGAGAGACAGGAGAAAGGGCATTGCAAGGAAGAAGGGTGGTAGGGTTTTTGGGACATATCATGAATGGCAGAAGTGTGAGCATGGAAGTAAAGAGGGATTTGAGAAATACAATAATAGTACCAACCCTCACATATGCAAGTGAAACATGGGCCTGGAATGAAAGTCAGAGGTCTAGAGTGCAGGCAGTGGAAATGAGTTATTTGAAGAGTGCATGTGGTGTGAGTAGAATGGATGGAATGAGTAATGAAAGTGTGTACGAGCGTTTTGGAATGTGTCACGGGGGTGAAGGGAAGAAGTTTGGAGTGATAGAAGTGAAGCGACAGACTTCAAAGTGGTTTGGTCACATGGAGCGAATAGAGGAGAGTAAGATGACCAAGAGGGTGTATGTGAGTGAGATAGAGGGATGGAATGTTTGAGGACGACCTCCAGTGAAATGGAGGGATAGGGTGCAGGAGTACATTAGGGAGAGGGGTGAAAGATCCTTGAGAAACTTTGAGCAGGCAAGGAGGGAGTGTATGAATAGAGAATGATGGAAACTCTTCTGCCATGACCATCCCCTGGTGGGAGCTCCTAGGAGCAGGCGTCGATGAGATGATGATGGTGATGATATAAACAGGTTATTCCAGTCAATCCTTTCCACCTGCATCAACACCTTGTGCACTGCAATCAGATATCCTCTTTCTTATCTCTTCTCCAAGATTGGCATACCCAATCTTTATAATATTTACTCATATGACTGTCTCTCAAGTTGGGCACCATTTTGGTTGCTGCTTTCTAAATTCTTACTATTTTCCTAATATTCTTCTTACTATGGAGACCACACTACTGCTGCATATTCCACTCTTGGTTGAATCACAAACACAATCAAATTTTTCATCATATCCTTATCCATGAAGTGGAATGGCACTCAAATATCTGTTATGAGCTCATATGTCTCACTTGTAATCATCTAACTATCTATCTATTTATATCTCTGATGCCCTGCTCACTCATGGGATTTTCCCTCCAGGTGGTGGCCATGGCAGAAGTGTCTCCACCTCTCCCTGATCTGGTACGCCAAAGCACACTCAATCCTGCTACTTCCAACTGTCTCGCTCCAACACTCCACTTCACAGGTGGTCTTCCCTTGACACCCCCTCCCTCAAACACTTTCTTCACAAATTCATTCTCCTTCACTCTCATCGTGTCCAAACTTTTCAGCGTACCACACCACCCATTCGAAAAACTCCACAATCCACTCCTTTCACTGTTACTCCTATACCAAACCGCTCATACACTCTTTCATTACTTTCTCCATCCCATCCTGAAACACCACATGAACCTCTTTTATAACTCATTTCCACTGAACTCATTTCCACTGCACATACTCTCGATTGCTGTACTGCATTCCATGTCCATGTCTCTGATGCATACAACAGAGTCGACAGAATAATACTGTTCCTTATTCCCCTCTTTACCTCCATGCTCACACT
This sequence comes from Eriocheir sinensis, assembly GCF_024679095.1. Lineage (NCBI taxonomy): Eukaryota > Metazoa > Arthropoda > Malacostraca > Decapoda > Varunidae > Eriocheir > Eriocheir sinensis. The sequence goes on from NC_066551.1 coordinate 14,967,839, forward strand.
TCTTCCTTTCATAACTCTCCAATGCACCTACTGCCTGTCTGCCATTTACTGCTCTTTCCCTCACCTCACCTTCCATACTTCCATGCTTACATAAAACTGTCCCTAAATATTTCATCTCAGTCATCTCCTCCATTCTCTCCTCTCCTAACCTTATCCTACACTTCGTTGTACCCTCTGCTCAAACTTTGTATAGCTTTGCAAAATCAATGACCTGCTCTCTCGCCCTCTCAAATACCATAACCTTACTCTTTCCAGCATTCACTCTCAACTTTCTCCTCTTACACACCCTGTCAAACTCATCCACTATCCTCTGCAGCGTCCCCTCATTCTCTGCCAATAATACTGTATCATCTGCAAACAGGCCTGCCACCAATGACTCTTCCATACCTCTCACTTTCACCCGTGGACCAAGCTCCCCCACTCTGGCTTTCACTTCTCTCATACAACCATCCATGTGCACATTGAAAAGCCATGGTGACATCACACACCCGTCTCACACCCACACCAACACCAAAACTCTCACTCAACTCACCATTCACGCGTACAAAGGCACTCACATCCTTATAGAAGGATCGGATTCCCTCCAGCAAATGCGCTCCCACACCATATATCCTTAGAACATCCCACAACCCCTTCCTGTCAACCCTGCCATATTCCTTCTCTATTCCAGGTCCATGAAAGCAGCTAACAGCTTCCTATCCTTCTCTAGGTATTTTTCAACTAACATTTTCAGTGCAAATATTTGGTCTACACAACCCCTTCCTTTCCTAAAAAACCCTTGTCATTGCCTACACTTTTCTTAGTTATTTTCTTCATCCTCTCACTTAAAACCCTTCCCACTTGTCCCCAAGAAACAATTGTCTTATGAGTTTTTGTTAAAGGAGGCCATTTTTAGAGCTTTCTCCACATTTTTAAAAGATGAAAGTGAGGATATTCTACAATGATGGGAAATTTCAATTAAATGGTGTATGCTAGTAAACAATGAAACTAGAAAAAAAAAGAGATAGAAAATTAAAATGGAAATGAAGCTTAAACCAAAGTGTACTTCAATTCCTGTATCTCTACCACATTTATACACTACCTAAATGAACCTTTAATTATAAATATATAATAGTAAATAGAACTGCTTCCTCACGAACCTAAGACATACTAACCGTCACTGTATCTGTTCCTCCTCCTCTTCAGAAGATATACTGTCTACATTTAGCTCCAGGGAGTGTTCAGTTTCTGATGAGCTATTACTGTTATTGTTTGATTGGTCTAGGTTCAGGGTATAGAGTCCATCCTCAATCAATGATAAATGAATCCCAGTTATACTACTACTTGACGGGTCAGCAGAGTCACCACAGGCATAGCAAGAGTCATCATTACAGCTGGCATGGTGCGATAATGATTCACTTCTACCAATTTTCTGGTGTATATGACTCTTTCTTGTGAGCATGCCAGAGTTACAACAACTATGGCAAACTGATTCATCGCTGGTGCTACTCTCAGAGATTTCACTAGTGGAGGTACTATCTGCTGTGTGAGGTCTAAGCCCATGGCACAATTCTATAGTGCCACTGCCGGGGGCAAACAAGCATCTGCCATAACTAAAATGAGGCCCAGCTCCTGGACTTCCAATACTGTCTGAGGCAAACTCCCATCTGGCAGAATCACTTTCAATCAAACTGTCATTTCCTTCTAATGATGAGGTATCTTCCTGTGAATGTTTTCAATTTATTTTAGAATTCATACAAGCATTAATTAACTAGAAAATTAGTCATACTACATTATAATCATTTATCTCCATTATAAAAAAAATTGTTTAGGGCCTAGTGTAGGAATATAAAAATTTAAAAGATGTCACCAAGAGGGTGAAACCGATCCCTAAACTGATCTTTCAATGATGAACTGATAAAAGTTCTACATTTTGCCCATTTTAACCGACTGTAAAAGTTTGGAGGCCATGGGACAAGACTTTCTACTTTCTTTTCTATGAGTTGTTTATATAAATTTTTTGCCATTTTACCTTTATTTTTATTATTTTATCAAGATACCATATGCCTCCGTGGTGCAGTGGTTAGAGTTGGTTCACCCAAGTCTGAGGTGTGCAGTATTGTGTGCTGGCAACCTGCTGCCACACAGTGTGTCCAATTTCGTGGATGATGTAAGATAGCCTACGCATAGGAAACAGCTGTCATTATCAATATGTAGGCAGCAATAACAAATACTGGCAATTCTCGTTCATTTTCAGTCAATAATTATTAGTATTGTCACAAACAAATGTTTTGTTAATTTACAAGATCGCTGATTATCATTATTAAAGTCTTGGTGCTTTATGCCAATGAGAAAGTTAGTAGGCTTTATATAAACGAAACAGCTGTTTGGGAAAGTACTAATAATATTTAACTCAAAATCGGCTATAACTGACATTCTTTGTTTTTGTTGCTTGCATAATATTGAAACTAACAACTGTTTCCTATGTGTAGGCTATCATAACATTACACATGCAATCAGACACGCCATGTTTCATAAGACCATCCATGTATTTGTTGAACAACCATAGTGGCATCACACACCTGTCTCTCACCCACAAAAACACCACATCTCTTATTCAGTTCTCCATTCATGCACACACTGACACTTTTGAACATACTTTTTTTATTTTATTTTTTTTATTTTTTTACAACAAAAGAGCCAGCTCAAGGGCAACAAAAATTACATATATATAAATATATATATATATATATATATATATATATATATATATATATATATATATATATATATATATATATATATATATATATATATATATAAAGCCCACTATTCGCCACTCCCACAACAGAAAACAGATAAGAGTAGCCAAAAGAGAGGTCAATTTTGGATGGAGAGGTGTCTTGATACACTCTTCTTGAAAGAGGACATGTCATAGGCAGGAGGATATCCAGACGAAGGAAGGCAGTTCCAGAGTTTACCAGTTAAGGGATGAAAGAGAGAAGATGCTGGTTAACTCGTGCATAAGGGGTTTGGACAGCAAAGGGATGGGCTAGAGTGGACAGTCGCGTGCAGTGGGGCCGCGGGAGGGGATGGAGGCATGCAGTTAGCAAGTTCAGAAGAGCAGTCAGCATGAAAATATCGAAAGAAAATAGAGAGGTAACATGGCGGCGGAATTTAAGAGGTATAAGACTATCAGTAAGAGGAGGAGAGCTGATGAGACAAAGAGCCTTAGACTCCACTCTGTCCAAGAGAGCAGTGTGAGTGAAGCCCCCCACACATGAGAAGCATACTCCATACGAGGGCGGACAAGGCCCCTATAAATGGAAAGCATTTATGCGGGGGATAAGAACTGGTGGAGACGATACAGAACGCCCAACCTCGAGGAAGCTGATTTAGTGAGAGAAGAGATGCGATGTTTCCAGTTGAGATTTTGAGCTAAGGATAGACCAAGGATATTTAGTGTTGAAGAAGGTGACAGCTGAGTGTTATCGAAGAATAGTGGATAGGTGTTTGGAAGATTGTCTCGAGTTGATAGGTGGAGAAATTGGGTTTTTGAGGCATTGAAGGACACAAGGTTTCTTTTACTCCAATCGGAAATGATAGCAAGGTCTGAGGTTAAGCGTTCTGCAGCCTCCAGTCCGGAGTCTGTAATTCCTGTTGAGAGAGTCTTCTATTGAAAGAAGTTGAATAATGTAGAGTGGAGTCATTAGCATATGAGTGGATAGGACAGTTTGTTATTGAGAGAAGATCATTGATGAATATCAGGAAGAGAGTGGGGGATAGGACAGAGCCCTGTTAATAGGTTTAGGGGAAGAACAGTGACCATCTACCACCGCAGAGGAACAGAGAGGGATAGAATCCGAAAGAGAGCAGTTTAGAAAGCAAAGACTTGTGCCAGACTCTGTCGAAAGCTTTCGATATGTCTAGTGTAACAGTGAAAGTTTCAACGAAACAGCTAAGAGAGGATGCCCAAGAATCAGTTAAGAGAGCAAAAAGATCGGCAGTAGAGCGCCCCTTGCGGAACCTATACTGGCGATCAGATAGAAGGTCAGAAGTGGAGAAGTGCTTTTGAATCTTCTAGTTAAGGATTGATTCAAAAGCTTTAGCTAGACAGAAAAGTAAAGCCATAGGGCAGTAGTTTGAAGGATTAGAGCAGTCACCCTTCTTAGGCAGAGGCTGTATGAAGGCGTACTTCCAGCAGGAAGGAAAGGTAGATGTTGACAGGCAGAGACGAAAGAGTTTGACCAGGCAGGGTGTCAGCACGGAGGCACAGTTTTTAAGGACAATAGGAGGCATTGTTTACAGAGGCCTTCAAAGACATAAGGTAAATTGACATTTATAATACAGTCACCTCTCGATTAACATGAGGGTTATGTTCCTGGAGATGTCACGCTATTTAAAATCGCCTTATTTAAACATAATTTCCACATAGGAAACAATGGTAATAGGCGGGGTTACGTTCCTGGACACTGGGGAAGTCTGCCTATTTTTGGGATTTTGTTACTCTAACCTTAAAAAAACATTATTAATACATTAGTAGGTCACGGAAACAACAAAAACACACGTTCTCATTTTATTTAAATTTGTTCTTCACCTGCGTCGGCCACCGTCCCTCCTCACCCCGTCCTTCCACGTGGAAGGACGGGGTGAGGAGGGAGGAAGGAGAGCAGGGTGAGGATTCGGCAAACGACGATGACGACAAGTGACACATCAACAAAGTACAATGGTGAGCGTGAGGACGTGTTTTTGTTGTGTCAGTGACTTACAAATGTAATGTAGCAATTTGTTCTTTAGAAAATTTTAACTTAAAGGAGTTATCTTTGTCACCAATAGCATGGGTAGTCAAATGAAGAAGAAGGAGGCAAGTGAGGTGGAGTGGCGGAGGTGAAGGGAGTGGCTGGTGACGGGAGCACAGGGTGAGGAGGGACGGTGGCCGACGCAGGTGAAGAACAAATTTAAATAAAATGAGAACGTGTGTTTTTGTTGTTTCCGTGACCTACTAATGTATTAATAATGTTTCATCGATAACGTCACGCTCGATGACGTCACCGCGCGGAGACGCTGTCTTTCTCCGCGCGGTGACGTCAACAAGCATGACGTCATCGATGAAACTCATGTTAAATCGAACATATCGCGTTAGTTAAATGTATCTCCTTAAATATCAACTCATGTTAAATCAGAAACGTGTTATTTAAACTTGTGTTAATCGAGAGGTGACTGTAATAATGTAATGAGGTTACTAATCTAAGTAAGATATATCTTAGACTATACAATACCTCTTTCCATGATCCCGTCTGAAGTATGCAGATTAGGATCACTGTCATATTGTCGCAGCCGAGCCCACCCATTTGGCAGTCCGGCGCCAAGCACCTTGTCATAAGGTCCTCACACACATCCTCTGGCTCCATTCCTTGAGAGAGTCGCAGCCGCACAAAGTTCACCACCTCCTACATGATAAAGAAAAACAGCTCTTACACTACTTGCACTAAGTATATAGAGCACCATCATAGCCGTTGAAATCATCAAATTCTATTCATGGAGGAACACCTTGATGTGATGAAAAGGCTTGCATACTGCAACAACCTAATAGAGACAGGATGGACATATGCAACCAAATTTCATGGGCCTATTAATAGTAGCCTGATGAAGAATGATAGAAGCACTACAATTATAAAAGCCAGGAGGCTGGATAATGGCAGACCATTAAAATTATTCCATTTTCTGTGACACTGCACAGTGAACACCATAGACCCATTTACTTTGTGCTCACTACCATAGTCTACCCTCAAGCACAACACATTTTCTCACTCTCCACACACCACTGAGGTCAGACCATTCTATGTACGTACTTGAGTATTGCTAATTAATCACTCTCCATCTTTTATTACATCACCAGTCACTTAAGTTGTAGATACTTATGATGCTCCCACATCATAATCACAAATATTCTAACCATCACCTTGTAAATACAACATCAAACATCCATTATTCTAATTCCTACACCATATCAACACTTGTATGTATTCATTCAACTTTCATTATATCTGTATAGTCTCAGCTATAAAGGTCATTGTCAAGACACAAACTTAATTCTTTCATTTTCCTTTTTCTTACAAGGCAGCCAGGCAACCCAGAGCACCATGTTTTGCAACATGATTCCTGAGTTGCAATCGAGGAACTGAAGGTGGACTTAAGGGACCCATACCGCTGGACTTTGTCTGGTATTCCACCTTTTCTTCCGTCAGAAGTATGGACCTCTAGCATAGAGCCTCACACAATAACCCCTAGCATAGAGCCTCACACTACAACCCCTAGCATAGAGCCTCACACTACAACCCCTAGCATTGAGGCTCACACTACAACTGGTGACTCTAGACTGACCAGTCGTCAGGATGGCCTGGTGACCCTCACACCTGCAGGCCAGTCAACTGGGCCGGTCATCACCACGCCCCTCACCATGGGTAGCACTCAGCCGCCATATCGGCAGGCTGTGGCCTGTGCCCACCAGCTGCCGAGTCGCCATACCCCGTATCCGCAAGCCGCATCCCTTGCCACACACCACCATGGTCATTCAGTTCCCTGCCCTCACCACAAGCCCCATCCAGTTCCCTGCCCTCACCACTGGACCTCGTTGAAGTACCTCAGGCTAGCCACCACCACCCTACCACTCCCATAACCACCACTCACCCTCACCAGAGCTCCTGCTGCAGCCCCATTACCCCCACAGCCACTGCCCACCTTTGTCACTAGACCTAGCCCAGCCCAATAAAGCTACTGCCCATCATCCTCACAGCTACCGCCTGCCTTGCCACTGCACTTCAGCCAGCCACCACCATTTCACTGCCATGACTGCCTTCTACCTTCACCAGTCTCCTGCCACTGTGGCTTCCAGTGTCAGTGCTGGCACCTCCTGCCGCTGCGGCACCAGCCTCACTACAGGTGACTCTTGATGTGAGTTCCTTTTGCTGCCGCTGTGGGCCCTGGCTCCACCGCTAGTGCCCCCTGAAGCAGGTTTCATTTAATATTTCACAGGTTTCCTTTGCATCCTCATAGACTTGGTCACCCACTTTGATCGTATTCACAGCTTCTTATTTCCTTAATTTTTTAGGGCTTTCCCATCTTGTTAGTCGCTGGTTCGATTCCCAGCGCCAGCAAAAACCCTATTTTTGTCTGAATTAATTTCTCGTGTTTCATGACACGCTGTGGTTGTGTGGAGATATAGTGAAGTAGATTTTGGGCTATCCCTTGTCCTATTTTAGGGGAACAAGGAACCTTAACAATGTTACAGGTCACAAAGAGGACTTACCTGATTGGTCATGACATCCCAGATGCCGTCACATGCAATCACGATGAACTCCCAATCATCAGTCAACTCACGCATTGTTACGTCTGGGCAGGCTGTTCCAGGGAAAGGAAAAATTACATCGTATAAGTGTACATTTACACTCGACAAAAATCTAGACTAAGAAAATATGAGATCACTATTAACAAGTACCGTAAAATGCGGCGTACAATCAACCTGGCATACAAGTTGACCTCAAGATTATTAGCTCAAAATTATGGCTTAGGCCTATATTTGCCATATAAGTTGACCCCCAAAATACGATAGAGGCGTCATCTGGCGATCAAGAAATACCCCAGAGCGAGCAAGAATTTCCACTAATCTTGCGAACTTCTTGTACTTCTTGTTCTGACGCATCAGATTTTCAAGACATCCCCAAAATTCTTGGCAAGAACCGGGGGTCCCGCACAAGTCATGATGGGGCTGGTTTAGCCACTTTCTAGCTGATGTCACAGGTATATACACTGCACTACACCTCCTAAGACCTATGGCAATGACCATTTCCTGAGCTTCCTTTGGGTAACCCTGCCAGGTGGGGGTTCTCAAGGTTACTGTTGTGTTACTGCTGCACGCAGAGCATTTTAAAGCATCACTGTAGGATAATTAAGAAGTTCCTGGTATGAAAACATCATCGTCATCATTAGAAACAAGAGTGAAACGATGCCATTTGTCAAAATTGTGTAGAGAAAAAGGACGTTAAGAAATTTCATCGTACGCAATGAAGCTAAGTAGCTGAGGAAATGTTCAAAATGAACTGTGGATCTCATAACTGACTAAATTCATGCATGTTGTCCTTGATGAGTGACAAAATGAGAAATACTGTTGGTTCATCTAGTCATATGGGCAAGAAAGAGCGTTCTGGTGGATCACAGGAGGGAGGTGCTAGACATTGACAATCTTAACCCTTTCCATCTGTGATGCAGATGTCGGCATCACAGTATGGAAGGGGTCAAGAGGAAATGGAAGAGGATTAATCCTCTTCTAAACCTCTCAATCCTCCTCTAAATTCCTCTTAATCCTCTTCCATTTCCTCTTAAAATGTTTAGAAGAGGATTAACCTCTTCACCACGGCCAGGCCAAAACAGCGCCCCGCGCTGTATCCAGGATTGCCGCGCGCGCCAAATTTCAATTGTTGCTATTGAATATAACATGTTTTCAGCCATAAACTCAACATAATCATCATGTATTATATATGAAAACATGCAGAATTAAATGGTGCACATAAAGAAACTCACTACGGCCGGGCCAAAACAGCGCCTCGCACCGTATCCGGGATCACCGCGCGCGCCAAATTTCAAATGTCGCTGCTGAATATAATAAGCTTTCAGCCATAAACTAAACATAATCATTAATATATATGAAAACATGCAAAATTATTTGGTGCACATAAAGAAACATAAATTAATTTATTATTTTGAGATGTAAGCATATATATAGAGATAAAATAACTCGCATATTGGCTAAAGCGAGCCAGGACGCAGTATGTGCATCCTTGGATGTGGTACGGGGCACACAAGGACGCAGTATACGCATCCTCGTGTTGAAGGGGTTAAGAGAAAATGGAAGAGGATTAAGAGTTTTGGAAGAGGACTAAAACACTTTCCATACGGTGATGCTGTCGGACGTCGGCGTCGCCGGAGTGAAAGAGAGGCTACTGGTAGGCTTCATGCTCTTGGCGGCATCCATTCAATACCCACATGTTATCCCCACACCAACCTGACATCACTGTGGGTGGAGCCAAGGCCTTCTCTATGTAAAGACCCATGCCTGGGCTTGCAAGCTTGCTGTGATGCCATCAATAGTCTGTTGGTTGATCAGTTGGCGAGCAGTCATCGTACAGAGAGGTCAGTGCTCCACTTCTACTTCTTTTTTTTTTTTTTTTTTTTTACAGGAAGGGAAGCAGCTCAAGGGCATTAAAACAGAGTGGATAAAAAAAAAAAAAGCTGAAGCGCTGCTCCAACAAAAGAAAAATAGAACAAGAGGCCAAAAGAGAAGTCAATTTCAGGTGGAGAGGTGTTTTGATACTCCTCTTGAAAGAGGTCAGTCATAGGGAGGAGGAAAAAAGATACAGATGAAAAGGCTGGCTAATCCCTTCACTCCGGCGACACTGACATCTGACGGCGTCACCATATGGAATGGGTTTTAGTCCTCTTCTAAACCTCTTAATCCTCTTCAAAACCTCTTAAGAGGAAATGGAAGAGGATAAAGAGGAATTTAGAGGAGGATTGAGAGTGGTGAGACCAGCTATGACATATGGCCTAGAAACTGTGCCAATGAAAAAGAGTAGTGAAAGAAAATTGGAAGTGACAGAAATGAAAATGCTGAGATGGATGAGTGGAGTGACAAGAAAGGATAGGATTAAGAATGAAGTCATAAGAGGTACAGTTAAGGTAACAAGTGTGGGTAAAAAGGTGCAGGAAGCGAGACTGAGATGGTTTGGTCATGTCATGAGGAGAGAGGAAGGGAGTTGTGAAAGGCAGATAATGGACATGGAAGTGGGTGGCAGAAGGAGGAGAGGAAGACCCAAGACGAGATGGAAGGACTGTATTGTGGCGGACGGCAGGGAGAAGAACTTGGACCTTGAAGTGGCAGAGGACAGGGTTAGATGGAGGAGACTTATCAAAAACAGCGACCCTGTATAGAAACGGGATAATAACGCTGCGGAAGAAGAAGAAGAAGATTGAGAGGTTTAGAAGAGGATTAATCCTCTTCCATTTCCTCTTGACCCTTTCCATCAGGGCCGGATTATCCTATACGCCAAGTACGCCATGGCGTAGGGCCCCAAGCACTGAAGGGCTCACAAAACCTGATAGACCTCTTCTTTGGCAACGACGCCCTCTACGCCCGTGACAGGATACACTTGACGTTCAAGGGTGTTGAGGCTCTCTCAGACTCCCTTGAGCGAGCACTTGGTACCCTGAGGGATTTTTTAGTATAGGCGAGGGGGGGAGGAGTAATGGGAGGAGTAATGGAAGGGGACATCTAGCTCATAATATAACCAGGCAGCTTAGAAGTAATTCTAGGGAAGTAACAGAGGACGGGCTAAGAATCTTCTATACTAACAGCAGGAGCCTTAGAAACAAGACAGACTTACTAAGGGGTGAAGCTTGTTCAGAAAATTTTGACATAATAGCGATCACTGAGACATGGATAGACACTGCTAATAGAAATTTTAGATCAGAATTTGAAATAACGGGTTATCAGATGTTTCACAAAGACAGAAGGGGCAGAAAGGGAAGTGGAGTTGCGCTATATGTTAAAGACTCACTTAAATGTTTAGTTAACAATTCAGTCAAAACTAACATGGATTCAGAATCAGTTTGGGTGGACGTTTACAAAGGGAAAGAAAAACTAACTCTAGGAGTTATGTACAGGCCACCCAACCTTAACAGGCAGGACACGAGTATATTACTAGGAGATTGGCAGGGCGAGTATGAGTAGAAATGTCTGCGTAATGGGGGACTTTAATTATAGGAAGATAGACTGGGAAGACCTAGTGGGTGACCTGGAAGCCGAGGACTTTCTTGAAGTTATACAAGATAATTTCCTTAAGCAGGTAGTTACTGAGCCTACCAGAGGAGATAACATATTAGACTTAGTCCTAACCAATAATGGGAATTTGCTATGTGAGTTGGAGGTGGGCGGAGAGTTAGGAAATAGTGACCACAGAACGGTTCATTTTAGCTTAGACTGGGCGGTAACCCGCGAACCAAACCCAGTGTTAGTGCCAGATTTCAGAAGAGCAAATTACGAGGGGCTTCGAAGACATCTTGAAGGGGTAAACTGGGATAATTTAGGGATTCATGAGGGCCAGAACTGCGGATTGGAGAGCCAGGAGAACCAGGTAGAAATGTCTTACAATAACTTAGTTAGAGTAATAGTAGAGGGGCAAGGACAGCATATACCACAGCGAACACTTAGAAAAGAAAACAATGATCCTAAGTGGATGACTCGTGGACTAAAACACAAGATTGGGTTAAAGAAGGGAATTTATCAGAAAATAAAGAATGGTGAAACACATCTCAGGGGCAGGTATGTCGAACTATCTAGATTAGTTAAGAAAAACACCAGGATAGCAAAAAGGAACTATGAGATAGAAGTAGCAAATGAGGCAAAAAGTAATCCTAAGGGCTTCTTTCAGATGTATAGAACAAAAACACGGGAGAAAATTGGACCGCTGAAAACAAACACAGGGGAGCTAGTAGAAAATTACGAAAATATGAGCACATTGTTGAACGACTACTTCCTTTCAGTATTCACACAGGAAGATCGAACGACTATACCGGAAAGAGTTCAGGTGTACGAGGGCGGGGAGGGCGATAAATTGAGGGATATAATCATTACCAGGCAAGTAGTTCCGGATGAGATAGATAAGCTTAAGAAGAACAAGTCGCCAGGTCCTGACGGGATATTTCCGAGGGTATTAAAGGAATTAGGTGATGTACTCAGTGACCCACTAACCGACATCTTTAAGATGTTGGTAAATACTGACTATGTGCCGAGCCTATGGAAAGTAGCTAATGTGACGCCGATTTTTAAAAAGGGGGACAGGTCGGTTGCTTCAAACTATCGCCCAATTAGCTTAACATCGGTTATAGGCAAGATGCTGGAGTCCATAATAGCCAGGAACATTCGGGAGCATTTAGAGAAACATAGCTTAATTCATGACTCGCAGCATGGGTTCACAAAAGGTAGGTCATGCCTCACCAATCTCTTGTCCTTCTACAATAAAGTATTTGAGGCGGTTGACAGAGATGAAAATTATGATGTAATCTATCTTGATTTTAGTAAAGCGTTTGACAAAGTTCCTCACCAACGACTGTTGCTTAAATTACAGGCTCACGGAGTAGAGGGTAAAGTTTTGAGCTGGGTCAAGGCGTGGCTTAGCAATAGGAAGCAAAGAGTGCAAATCAATGGTAAAAGATCTGACTGGGGATGTGTTACGAGTGGGGTCCCACAAGGTTCGGTATTAGGTCCACTTTTGTTTATTATTTATATCAATGACTTAGATACAGGAATTAGTAGTGATGTTAGTAAATTTGCAGATGATACCAAGATCGGTAGAGTAATTGAGTCGGATCAGGACGCTAGTATTCTCCAAGGTGAACTCAACAGATTGTATGACTGGGCGGATAAATGGCAGATGGAGTTCAATGTAGGGAAGTGCAGTATTCTGAGTGTAGGTAGGAACAACCCCTCACATAACTATTGCTTAAATGACACTCTCATAAGCAGGTCTGGGTGCGAGAGAGATTTAGGGGTCTTAGTGAGCTCTGATCTCCGTCCAAGGGCACAATGCATTCAAGCTAGAAATCGAGCTAATAGGGTACTGGGATTTATTTCAAGGAGCGTAAGCAACAGAAGCCCCGAAGTCTTCCTCAAACTATATTTAGCATTAGTTAGACCTCATCTTGACTATGCGGTTCAGTTCTGGTCACCTTACTACAGAATGGATATCAAAATGTTAGAATCGGTGCAGAGGAGGATGACTAAGATGATTCAGGGGTTGAGAAACTTGCCATACGAGGAAAGACTCAAACAGTTAAACTTGCATTCTCTAGAAAGGCGAAGGGTGCGTGGAGACATGATCGAGGTTTATAAATGGATGAAGGGCTTTAATAAGGGAGACATTCATAAGGTTTTGTTGGTAAGAGAACCGGGTAGGACACGAAGTAACGGGTTTAAACTGGATAAATTCAGATTCAACAGGGACATAGGCAAAAATTGGTTTACTAACAGTGGTGGATGAGTGGAATGGGCTTAGCAGTCATGTGGTGAGTGCCAATACAATTGTCACATTCAAAAATAGACTAGATAAATTCATGGACAGCGATATTAGGTGGGGTTAGATACACGGGAGCTTAGGGTCAAAGGAGCTGCCTAGTACAGGCCTACCGGCCTCTTGAAGACTCCTGCGTTCTTATGTTCTTATGTTCTTATGACCCGACCCATAATTGGGTCCCCACATAATGGAAATCCCGGAAATGCCTGTAGCCTCAGGGAGATCAGTATGCTTCGTTGGACTGTTGATCGAAAAAAAAATTAAAATAAATAAAGATAAAATAAAATAGCAAAAACTAGTTTGTGTTGGCAACACAAGTTAACAGTGCTTGCAATTTCTTTGAACTTGTGCAGGAATTATATGCATATTCAGTTGGATCAACAAAGCGCTGGAATTTACTAACAAAGGGATTGTCACCTAATGAAAATGGTAGAATTCTAACCCTAAAAACATTATCTTCCACATGTTGGCATTTCCATTCTGAATCAGTGAAAGCACTGCACTTAAATTACTCTAGCATCTATGGTATGTTAAATGAAATTGCAGACAATGAGGAACTAAAAGGAGATGCTCGACTTGCTGCAATAGTTTTTGCAGAGAATATGTGCCTTCTTGAAAATGCATTTACATAAGAACATAGGGAGACTGCAAGAGGCCTAATGGCCTACACAAGGCATTTATGTGTGTTCTTTGGAACAAGATCCTCCAGCGCTTTCAGAAAGCTAGTACTCTTCTCCAAAGCACAAATATTGATATCAACATGGCTGTATCATTGTTTCTATCACTTGAAAGTTTTGTTGCTGAGCTTCGTGGTCAATTTGATGAACTGGAGAATGATGCAAAAAGCTCATGGAAAATGTTCCGCAAGTATATGTATCAGAAAAGGTACGGAAGAGAAGATGGCGGCGTCAAGCTGATGATTCTGCTGAGCCTGATGCAGATCTTCAAGATGCACAAGAATTCCCTGTACAGAGTTTTGTTGTCATTGATAGACTGGGATCCAGGTGGGGTTAGCCTAGCTGGAAAGGTTACCAATTCAAACCCACATAGCAATGGTCCTTGTGTCTGCCCATGCATGAAAACTGAAGTCTGCCGGGCCTGCAGTGATGGACAAGGTCATGAGGTCATGTCAAAGTTGTAGCCCAAGGAACTATTGAACTATAATTTAAGGAATGGATGGCAACCCTAAAATTTCTCTGTCCTGCCATGACTAACAGCTGCTGCCCATTGCTGGTCAAGGCAAGAGGAAGGGGGGAGAGAGATGTTACGACTCATATTTTACACGTATTTCAGGACCCTCGACAAACATAATTTAATGCTGTGTATTCCCACAGCGCGCATATTTTTTTTTTCTTTTAAATTTCCGCCTATAGCGCCGGTAGGCTTTTCTTCAGGGCCAGGGGTGGGTTTCATCATGGTGCTCTCCCAGGCGTGGTGACGTCACGCGCAGTTGGGAGAATTCCTTGGGCGTGTTTCATCACCGCGCCACAAGCCACTTCCAAGAAGGATTGGGGGCGGTCTCGGGAGAAACCAGCGTTGCCAATCTTCCGCGTCGCTTTGACATCTAATATGTCTTCAGTTAACCTAAATTACACTTCTTATGTATAATTATGAAATTATAAATATAAACAATAGATATTTAGTTGAAATACAGCAATAGTATCTTCATTGTAAGGAATATGTGCACTTATTTTTGTTCCGTCTGCATCTTCAAAGGCACCACGGTGTAAACAAACATTTAGCCGGGCGGCGCCCCGCCAGGCCCCGCCTACATACGGGCCTCAACACTTCCATCATCACCCTGGAGAGGCGCAGACTGTATAACTGTATAACTCATACAGAGAAATATAGTTGGAGGTGGGATATAGCTCTAGAAATTAAACAATTATACATCCACAAAAATAGTGAATGTAGAAAATATCTCAAGGTATGTGGGTGGGTTAATATCTATTATACTATTCTCTAATATTATCAATACAGTTAAAAACTGGCATGTTAATATTAATCACCCTTTCACAGTCCAAAGTCATCTGCGCTGCACTGCTGCATTTTCCCGGTGGCGAGGTATCGCAGAGTAACGCCACTTTCGGCTCCGCTGTGGCCGCACGGCTCCTCTCAGTCCTGTTGCCAATCACGTGTCGCACCAAGTCAGTGACGAACAACAGGCCAGCACGATCCACCTTGTACCTCTTTTTGAACTCGGTGTCATCGTACTCGTTAAAGATGTCCCTTCTCGGGCGAAAATTCCTTGGTCGGAGCTGGCGGGGTTGTTCACAGGCTGCCATATTTACAGTCTGACGCTAGGGACCTTCCTTGGGAGCGCTTCGGAGACCCCGCACGGCCTCCCAAGGCAGCAAGCGAGATAGGCAGAGTTCCAAGGCTTGGGAGCTTTCGTGAAATATGCCCAAGGTTTCTCGCACGCTTGGGACTCCTTGAGCACACTTCCAAGGACTTGGGAACTTTGATGAAACCCACCCCAGATGGTTAGCCCAAGCCCATCATGGCGCAGGAAATTTTTATAGTGACACCAGTTTTGATTGGCTCATGCTGCATGCATGCATGATGGACAGCAGAATGACTAATTTCAGCGGGGAGATATTTCGCAACATCGGCCAGTGTAGTGGACCCGACCGTCGCTGCCATGTGATGTGATGGTGTTGGAGGTATTGCCTTTACAACGGCACCAGTGTAGTGGACCTTCTTCTTCTTTTGACCTGTAACACTTTATATCGTTTCTTAGGTCCTTTCTCCACACTTTAATGCTTCACAACATGCACTTAGTTACTTCACAGTGCGCACTTATTCACTTCACCCTGATCTTAGGTGTTTTTCTGTCCTTTTCTTTCTCTGATTTTGCTTTTCTATGCCCTTTTGCTATTTTTTCACTATTACTTTTCACCGTCGCTCCCATGCATTACAGGTCAAAAGAAGAAGAAGAAGAGGAAAACTACACCGAGAGTTCTACAATTTTCGTATACTGGAGAAAAAGTTTTTTGGACTGTGGTTCCCCAGCACGGTGTGTTCTCTTATCTTGTTAATGAAGTAGTAAGCAAAGCAGCTCTGCCAGTCCATTTTATGAGTCTATTGGTGGGCCATTTTCCACTGCTCCTCACTCCTCAGCCACTGCCGTCATCTGGTTGTTTACTTACAGCCGTGAGGTACCCACAACCATTTTCCATTCATACGGACACCCAACAACTAACTCGTTCCTGGTTGGGCATACGGGTAACCGCGGTTGCCCATAGCCCCAATGGTTGGACACCGCCTTTTAAGGCAGCACGCATGACGCCGACGGTAGGCAGACGCGACCCGTACATGTCAAAGAACCGCGAAACTCGGGGCGGTAATGCGCGAAAGTTTGAATGGTAAGAATTTAGGACTAAGCGTTAAACTCGAGGATCGCGAAACTTGGAAAGCGCGAAACTCGAGAGGGTACTGTACAGCCTTCTTGAATGACCCCCCATTCTTAAGACTTTTTCACCTCCCTCCTGTAATTCGACAGAGTGCTCTATCTTGTCCATATGACTGAATGAACCAACACAATTTCTCACTTTGTCACTCATCAAGAACAACACACATTAATTTAGTCACAGTTATGGGATCTACAGTTCATCAGGAGTATTTCAGTAGCTACTTTGTGTCATTGCATGTGACAGAGTTTCTTAAAACGTCCTTTTTCTCTATAAAATATTGAAAAATGGCATCCTTTCACTTTCTTGTTTCTTATTTATCCTTACAGTGATGCTTTAAAATGGTCTGTGGTGCAACAGTAACACAACAATAACCTCGTGAACACTATATCCACCCTCACCTGGCAGGGTTACCCATAGGAAGCTCAGGAAATGGTCATCGCCATAGACCTATGGAGGTGCGGCCAGCAAGACAGTGGCCGTACCCAGCCCCGCCGCGGCTTGTGCAGGACTCCCGATTCTTGCCAGGTATTGGGGGAAATTCTTTAAAATCTGACGCGCCAGAACAAGAAACACAAGAATTTCGCAAGACTTGGGGTTAATTCATGCTCACTCTAGTGTAATTCTTGACCGCCAGATGACAGCTCTAGTCTCAGTCTGTGATGTAAACTTGTAGAAATAGCATCCGTGCGCTCGTGTCATGTTTTCAGCACTACAGTGTGAGTTTTTTTGCTTTAACAATGTCCCCCAGAAAGTTGGTTAAAAGGGATGGTGCTGCTAGGAAGAAAACAGGAGCGGTGGATACTATGCTCGCAACAGGAATGGGAGGTTGAGCCTCGGCAGCTTGCATGCCCTCCTGGACGTGACTGACACCTGTTCACCCTCCATCTCGGACGATACGTCGGGTTAGCTTCACGATAGTGGTCGACCGTAGTTCCAGTGCCTCGAGAATAGGGAAACTGCGACTGCTAAACCCAGGGGCAAAGCCTATACCTTGAGTGTAGTTAATGGTTGTTTGAGTCTCTGTAACAACCATAACATATTGATTTGTGTTACATATTATTTATCATTTCTATTTGTTACTAAGATTACTTTAATTCTGTAAAAAATAACTTAAAATGATTTTTATATAAATATTTTTTTGAGATATGGGATGCATCAATGGGATTTACATTAATTTCAACGGGGAAATTAGTTTTGGTTTACAAGTGTTTTGGTGTGCGAGCAAAGTTCCAGAACGAATTAAACTCGTAAACCGAGGTTTGATTGTATAGGGGTGAGCAAGAGTAGAAGTCAAGTGCAGCGGGGCCGTGGAAGAGGGGAGGCATGCAGTTAGCAAGTTCAGAAGAACCGTCAGCATGAAAATATCAGTAAAAGATAGAAAGAGAGGCAACATGACGGTGGAATTTAAGAGGTAGAAGATTGTCAGTGAGAGAAGGGGAGTTGATGAGACGAAGAGCCTTTGGCTCCACTCTGTCTAGTAGGGCTTTATGTGTGGAACCCCCACACACGTGAGATGCATACTCCATAAGAGGACGGACAAGGCCCCTGTATATGGACAGCATCTGTGCGGGGGAGTAGAACTGGTGGAAATGATACAGAACACCCAACCTCGAGGAAGATGCATTGGTAAGAGAGATGTGAAGTTTCCAGTTAAGATTTGAGTTGAGGGCAGACCAAGGATGTTTAATGTAGAAGAAGGTGACAGCTGAGTGTTGTCGGAATATAAGGGATAAGTGTTTGGAAGATTGTGTCGAGTTGATAGGTAGAGGAATTGAGTTTTTGAGGCGCTGAAGAGCATGAGGTTCCTCTTACCCCAGTCGGAAATGATAACAAGGTCTGAGGATAAGTGCTCTGCAGCCTCCAGTCTGGAGTTCTGTAATTCCTATTGGGAGTGTCTTCTGTAGAAAGAAGTTGAATAATGCAGAGTAGAGTCATCAGTGCATGAGTGGAGTTATGAGTTATGGAAAGGAGATTATTGATGAATAACAGGAAGAGAGTGGGTGACTGGACAGAGCCCTGTGACAGCCAGAAAGGAAACTGGAGGAAAGTTCCAGAGAAAAGGATAGAATCCGTAGGAGGATAGTTTAGAAAGCAGAGTTGTGCTAGACTCTATCAAAAGCTTTCAATATGTCTAGCGCAACTGACAAAGTTTCACCAAAACGGTGGAGGATGACCAGTAGTCAGTTAAGAAAGCAAGAAGATTGCCAGTAGGATGCCCCTTGCAGAACCCATACTGGTAATGAGAGAGAAGATCAAAAGTGGGTAGGTGCTTATGAATTTTCCAATTAACCCCTACGGGACGGGCCAGGTTGTAATTTCCTGTCTCACCGTATGGGCAAACACGCGTCAATCTCTTATTTTCATCAACATTCACTTTATCAATACTCTTTAACTAGCAAAATGAGGTGAATGAAATATGCATTCTGACTATCATTAACTCTTCCTCTTTCAAATGGAACCTTCCCAAAGTGTCAGGATTTTGTAGTTATTGAGAGTGTGTTGAATGGGAGTAATTACTGCAGATATTTGGTGACCGAGTCACTGTGTCCGTTTTCTTTCTCGACTCTGGCTTGCTAATGCTTAGACTAACACGCTGTGGAGGTGTGATAACGTAATCACCCCGCACTCTCCTTCCCCTCCCAACTCGTGTTTGTCTCGTTCTCCTCCCTCTTATTCCTCTTCTGCCTGTTCTTCCTCATGTATGGCCTCTTGCACCACTTCTGGGAGGAGAAGATTCAGCAGAGGAAGAGGATAATGCAAACTCAATCCTCCTCCTGGACCTTGGAGGAGATACAGGTGGAGAAGAACGTAGCGAAGATGTAAGGAGAGCAGAAGGCTGCCTTTTCCAAAGTCTATATATACCAAGTCAAGTCATACGCAGCTTTGTGGGAGGACGTTGCTTGGAGCCAAACTAGAGAATGTAGAAAATGTGCTATAGAGAAAATGAAGAAAGGCGGACTACTTTAAATCAATCACTTCAACATGCCCCCCCTCACACACCACACCGCCGTTTGTGGGCATTGGAATTACAGTCACGCATAGCTCAATAAAAAGGCATATTTTTTTTGTCAATGGCTTGCCTGAACGCACGGTGAAAGAAGGCAAGAGACCACATCCAAAGTGCACACACTGCCGCTGCTTTAGTCACCCGTGAACTGGCTGGTATATGGATTCAAATGACGTCACCCCACTGCTCCACCTCAAACAGCCCCCTGCACGTGCTAGTAGCAATTTTGAAGGCAGAGTGACTTGACTTGGTATGTATAGACTTTGGCCTTGTCATTTCCTGCCCACTGGTGGACGAGGCAGTAACAGGTGTGGAATGTGTCACAGCAGTGCACGTGGTCAGAGCTGGTGGACCTGAGGTGGTTGCCCCATCATCATCGCTACTCGTATTATGCCACTCAGAATCACTGTCACTCCACTCAAAATCACTTTCCAGAGTTACAACAGAAATATCAAGTTCATGTTCTACTGCACTGTTGGAAGGCCTAGCACTTGAGCGATCAGTACATGATGAATTAGCTATCGGAATGGACGTAGCCACTGGCAGCACGGACCGACGAGGCGTTTCAAACGCAGATATTCTATTTTTACACGTCCATCCACTAAGAAAGCCTCAGACGCACTGACTCGATGACAAAAGTACTCAGGACAAGTGTTGACATATTTAAGGAGGAAAAAATTTGGGAGAATGGCTAACATGAGTGAAATATAAGCGGAGCGGCGATCACCGCCACCCGTCCTCTGTCAACCGAGCGGCGATCGCCGCTCCCCGTCCTGTAGGGGTTAAGGATTGATTCAAAAACTTTAGAAAGAAAGGAGAGTAAAGCTACAGGATAGTAGTTTGAGGGATTGGAATGGTCACCCTTCTTAGGCCCAGGCTGTATGTAGGCGTACTTCCAGCAGGATGGAAAGGCAGATGTTGAAAGGCAGAGACGAAAGAGTTTGACCAGGCAGGGTGTCAGCAAGGAAGCACAGTTTTTAAGGGTAATAGGAGGCACTCCATCAGGCCCATAAGCCTTCTGAGGATTGAGGCCAGAGAGGGCATGGAAAACATCATTCTTAAGAATCTTAATAACAGGCATAAAGGAGTCAGAAGGGGGATGAGAAGGAGGAATATGCCCTGAATTGTCTAGAGTGGAGTTTTTACAGAAAGCCTGAGTAAAGAGTTCAGCCTTAGAGACAGATGTGAAAGCTCTGCTGTGCATCAATTCATTATTATATTAATCTGTGTCTTAAATATACTGTACAGCAATTGTTAGTAGTGCTGCTCCACTTGTTTGCCACTCAGTGGTATAGGTTCACATTCTATCCTTGCCATATAATGTCAACCCCTAGTTTTGGAGAGATTTTTTCAGCCTCAAAAAGTCAACTAGTACGCCGCAATTTACAGTAAGTGGCACAATTACTAAGTCAAAAAACATTTGCTTTCTACCTGTAACAATCTGTTCTTCTGGCCCTTTAAGCTCATTCTTCTTGAACACAAAGTCTCCCAGAGCTCTCGAGAGGGCAAGGTTGCCATTAACCCTGTTCAGCTCAACCCAGCCGCCTGCCGCCGTGATCCTGCGCTGCTCTGAGGCGAGACTGGGCTTGTGGTCACTGCTGAGTTCTTCCACACGCCCACAAACACTTGCAATGGCACGGGAGTCTCCCACATTGCCCTGGTATAAATTGAGCTTTAGTTCAAGGAACCCATGAACAATGCTACATAGGATGCAGGGGTTATGACTGTCTCTGCAAAAATATATTTTATATAAAGCAAATTGGTGATATTATGAATCTAGGTCTATTTCAATTTTCATGGTAGGGTGGGAAAATTAGAATACTGATGAAAGGCAGTGGAAAAATAATTATTTTGAAAAATTCCATCACTCAAAAATGCAATTTCTGACTCCCTGAGTTAAAATTAAAGAACCTGAAGAGAATAAGTGTTACAGTTATAATGATTATCCATGCACAGATAGAACCAACTCTTTGCAGTCTTTACACAATGATTCTCCCCTCATTTTAATGATATCATACTCATACAGCCAGTAACACAGG
Organism: Eriocheir sinensis; assembly: GCF_024679095.1. Taxonomy (NCBI): domain Eukaryota; kingdom Metazoa; phylum Arthropoda; class Malacostraca; order Decapoda; family Varunidae; genus Eriocheir; species Eriocheir sinensis. The sequence continues at coordinate 14,989,404 of NC_066551.1, forward strand.
CAGAATTTATCGATCTAAGTTTGTCATTACCATGATATACTGCTTGAAGCTAACATCCCAAATTCTTGCTCCAAATCCTGGCTCTGCAATTTCATGGTTCACTCAAAAGTTCAAGTTAACAAAATGTATCTTTGGTACAGGTTACAGAAGACAGCCACTCACTGACTATCAAAGTTATTGACATGTCTCATCCCTCAGTACATGATACTAACTACCAACGTATACTGGACAGTGGGTGAGTTTTTGGACTTGGGTAAGCAACACCAACTCAAATGTACTTGAAATGTTGAAGACACCAACTCCTTGCTTTCTGAACTACCCTTCTATGGATTCTATTCCTCTCTCTGTTTTTTCATCTCCAGTTTCCTTTCTGCCCAATCTATTTATGCTGTGATAGACAGCCACTTTTTTTTCCCTAATCCTACCAACAGTGGTGTTCCACAGGACTGCTTCATGCTGTCTCCTGCTCTAATTTTTTTTACAGCAAAGAAGGAAACTCATGGGAAAAAAAAAGCCTGTCAGGCACTGCTCCAGTAAAAGAATGAGAGGTCAGAAGACAGGTCAGTTCTGAAAGGTGAGATGTTTTGATACTTTCCTCTTGAAAGAAATACAGACAGGGGAAGGCTGTTTCATAGGTTACCAGAATAAAGGCTTTTGCTAGTAAAGAATGCAATCATTGCAAACTACTATAATACCTTTGTACTTCAGTGGAGAAATGTGAATAGAAGATACATCTTCCCAAAGAAAAAAATCTAAACCATCAAGAGTCATGCACCAGAAAGGAGAAATAAAGGTGCAATATTTCAACGAGTTTGTCAAGTTAATGAGAATTCCTGAAGACATGTAAATGAGTAAATATACACAGGTGCTACCTGATTTTAAAAATAAATATATGATAAGAATATTTAGAAAAGAGAATCTTGCTGCTTTTTTCAATGTGAAGTTTTCAGCAATATAGTCTTAGGTACTACTTACACAGTAGACAGTTCTGTTCCTCAAAAGGCAGCAGATAGCAGTGGTACCAGCAAGCTCATCCTTCAGCACCTCATCTGTCTGCATGGCATTGTCCAGGTCTAGAAAGCCCTGCAAAAGGATGGGAAATGGACAGGTCAATAAGGCTTGCCAACAGGGCAATGCAGTCATTAAGAATAGTGGATTCAGTCTTTCAGTAAAAGGTGTTGAAGACAGACACCAATTCTTGCCAACCAGTGTAAGAGAGGCCTTTATCTTTTTGGACATAATTATATTTTCTGAGAAGCTTATTGTCTCATGGCCTACTCTTGCCCTACATTACAGTACAATAGCGAAGGGTAGGATTGTGACCTGCTTGACGGCTGCCTCTATCTGGCCTGAAGAGTACTCAGGCCTGTTGACGATGCTTTTGTGGAGGTGCTTGCCAGCATGCTGGGCGATGCGTGCACCTGCCCAACACGGCAACAAATAGGAAGCAGTGCATTTCAGAATTTATTGTTAAGCAGTTTATGGTTATAATATCCACAAATAAATTTTATGATATACTGCATGTGTGGCAGTATTAAGAAATTTTTATTTTAATAACTTTACTAAGCATAACAACTAAAATATTGACTTGGATCAAATACTCATCTGTCATTTATAAATATTAATTAATCATGAATTCTGTGCATGTATCGCATTCAATGAGGAAATACGTATGAATTATGTGCATGTAACACACTTACTGAAGAAATATGATTGATAATAAGACTTCAGAGAAACATAAATATCCTAAATATATCATAGTACATAATATATATATTGGGCAAATTAACAAAGACATCAGACCCCTCAAGCATCCTACCAACCTCCATGTCCATCATATACAGCAAAGAAGGCTGTGCCAGGGTCATCCGGGAGGGAAAGAATGGTGGTGTGCGCATCCTCCATGTTCACCCGCCAACCCTGCATGCATGAGGCTCCCACTCGCAACCAAGAATTCTCGCATCGTGACGTCTCCTTCTGAGTTACAGGTTCACTCAATGTCTGTCCCATTCTGATGATTCTGGTGGGGTCACAAAAGTAAACTGCTTCAGTCAGAGGTATGAGCTTTATGCCAAATCAATGACATGATATGCTTTACACTCAATAAACAGTTACACTAGGGAATAAAAGACAGGGTGAGGCCTGAACTGGCTGGCATGCCAGCTACTAATTAGAAAAATGGATAAAAATAACTTTGAGAAAGAAAAATGGTCATTTATCACTCTAAGGCTTAAAAATCTACATCTGTCTTTGGATGGCAAGTAAAGATGGGCAAGCTTTAAGTTATGTTTCCAAGTACTTTTTATGGAGGTGATCGTGAACTAGTGTTCTCTTAGGGTTGGAGACAGACTTTCCATTATCTTCAAGATTTTGATAATATAGGTTCTAAATAACCTCCATGGAAAGATTTAAAAGGACAACATTTCAACCTAGTCCTCAGTTACCATATCCTATACTTGTTTATTTCCCCTATGATGAACTGATTCCAAGGGGCAGATTTCCAATATTCCACAGCAAATAACTATAGTCAAGAACTGGCCAGGCATACATTATGTACAAAGAATAAGTAAAGCTTAGTGAATGCAAGGAAGAATTCAGCAAATGAGGAAGAGTCCAGTCCCTCTGCTATCCGAGTAGGATACTCAAAGATCTAGAGATGATGCAAACGAGAGGATGCATTTAAGTGTGTAATACCTGACAATAAGACAATATGTAACTAGACATCTATTAAACCTTGGACAATGGCTGTAGTTATATAGATCAGCAGCAGCCATGGTAATGACTATGGGTACATTTATATAGAAAAGCAATTTACTAATAAAATATTTCAGTGAATGTAGCAAAAATGGGTCATATGTGCTCCTGGTATTCTCAGTATAAATTTCAGCAAATGGTAACCTCCTATCAATAACTACTACCCCAGTTGTTCAGATGTACTTAAGTTGTGGGAAAAGGTCGAAGTCTACAGAGAAAAAAAAAAACTTCATATTTTGACTTTTCTCTGCGAAACTACTGAACATAACTGAACAAACTATTGTAATGAAATTAGACATTTTAGTTCATTAGTGTATTTTTTTCATCCACTATTGCCTGAAAATATACAGAAACACAGCAGCTAATGCACACTTGCTGAGCTTTTACTCAAGAGTGACGGACAAATTACAGGAAAGAGACGGATGGGTGGACTGCATTTACCTAGACTTAATGAAGGTATTTGACAAAGTTCCACATTCAAGACTGCTGTGGAAACTAGAAAATAAAGGAGGATTGAGAGGGAAAATGAAGTGTTGGATGGAAAGCTACTTAAGAGGAAGAGAGATGAGAACCGTGGTTAAGGACACTAGATCGGAATGGAGAACGGTGGAAAGTGGAGTGCCCCAGGGGTCGGTTTTAGCACCAGTACTCTTCCTAGTCTATATTAATGATATGTCAGAGGGAATAAACAGCTACATGGCCTGTTTGCAGATGATGCTAAACTGCAAAGACATATAAGAAACAGTGAAGACTGCAAGGAGCTGCAAGAAGACCTAAACAAGATTTGGAAATGGAGTCAGAAATGGGAGATGAAATTCAACGTGAAGAAATGTCACGTTACAGAAATGGGGAAAAGTGTAGAAAGACCAAAATGGACATATAAAATGGGAGATGGTGAAATATTAAAGAAAGGAAATGAAGAGAGAGACCTGGGAGTAATAATGCAAGATTATATGCAACCAGAAAGTCATATAAATCGGATCTTCGGTAATACATATAACATGGTGAGATATATAGGTATAGCATTCCACTACATGGACAAAGAAATGATGAAAAAATTAATTACTACTATGATCAGACCTAAACTAGAATATGCGGAAACAGTGTGGTCTCCACATATGAAGAAACACATAAAAAAACTAAAAAGAATACAGAGGATGGCAACAAAAATGGTTCCAGAACTGGAGGGACTGACATATGAAGAGAGACTAAAGGAAATGGACTTACCAACACTAGAGCAAAGAAGAGAAAGAGGAAACCTAATACAAATATATAGGCTACTGAGTAAAATGGAAGAAGTAGATAACAAGAAATTGCTACTAAGAGAAGAACCTTCCAGCAGGAATACTAGAGGACATAGTAAAAAGTTGAGGAAGGGAAGATGCTCAAGAGACATAAAGAAATATAGAGGTTTGGAAGAGACTAAGTGAAGAAATAGTATCGGCGAAGAGTGTGAAGAACTTCAAGGAAAAGTTGGATAATTATAGATACGGAGATGGGACCACACGAGTGTAAGCCCAGGCCCTGTAAAATTACAACTAGGTAAATACAACTAGGTAAATACACTAACCTACATCCCCAGCTCTCCTGCTTCCACTAAAACTCAAGTGAAAATTTACATCAATCATCAAGTTAAAGATAAACCGAATCTAATAAGACCAAAATGAACCTTACCAGAGTGATGGTATTGGAGCAATTGAGCTCAGAAAAAAAATATTTTAAGGCCAAAAAACTTTTCTGTTGATTCTTAAGTCCCAAGACAATGACTTATAATGTTCTGGGGGAGCTGAATTTAACAACTCAGATACACATGGCCTTCCCTAGCTATACCTAACCCTACACAATAGGGATTCATTCATACTAAGCTGATGCAGATAGTCCTCTAGTTATGTCATATGTGACTTATGACTGCTCGCACTTATGATCAAGCCAATTATTATATCATACTTTTGTTACTCTTGTAATGTCTGGTGTATTCTGTGAAAATAGGAAATTGATACCATTATTCCTTAAATACTTAAATAGCCTTTGTTTACAAACATCAAAGGGTGCAGGGCCATGTGTGTATTAGAAAAATTATTTTGTAACAATTTTTCACTTATTTTGGGTATTTTTAGCATTTTTACAGATGCTCATATTGTAACACTAATCAGAGAGTGACAAGCAGAGACTCAATCCTTAGTGAATCAGCGTCTCCTGAGGCGTCACAGGATCCATCCATCCAGTCACATTATCTTGGCTTTTTCTGCCCTGATAAAAGCTTGAAATCAATGGGTTGCCATTCAAAGAAGGGGCTTGTGGTGTGAGAAGCACCAAAGAAGATGAGGTAGAAGAGAAAGAGCCATAAAGATGAGTCAGTGGAGGCACGCCATCACCATCCCACATAGCGTTATCACCTCGTTCGCCCTCGCCTCTCCATTCTGCCTCGCACCTTACATCTCCACCACCCCAATCTCTTCCCTCAACATTGCAACAGCCACCTCCACCACCACAAATCGTTGATGAAGCAAAACATCTTGAAAATCACAAAAACCCTACAAACATGACAATACGTACACACTTGGAAGAAAATGGCTCATATCTCAAAAGTAAAGTTTTCTGCACAGCAAGCTACATATCTCCGTTGTTGTTCAATATAATGCAGATGCAAAGGCATCTTTGGAAAAAGAAACGAAAGGACATTCTTTTCTTTTCTTTTTTGTGAGGTAGATTAAAAAAAATCATATCCTGGTAATTTTTTTTCAGGCAAAAAAATTTTTTTAAATTAATATTACCAAAATGTTTTCAGCCCTTTTCTTATTTGAATTATTTTATCAAAAATCTATTTTTTAGAAAAGAAAGCTATATGAATGTATACTATGCAGACTGATTTTCAAAACCATTAGTTCAGAAACAATTGAGAAATATAAAATACTGATGCCATTTTTTGACAATTACTGTGCATATTTTTTTTCTCCTAAACAAACGAATTTTACTGAAACTTAAGGATCTGTGATGTTTTAGGTACTAAGGTAATTAACACCAGAAATTATGTGGATTGAGAAAAAAAGAATGTCTCCTCCTAAATAATAGGCATGGTTCACACATTGATGATTTAGCGTCCTGTTCGGTCCCGACCTAGAAGATTATGAGGACAAGACCAATCGTGGCTGACAACACCCTGTCTAATGCCGTATTTGGACTGAACATGTCCCCATGGTGCCGGACTCCAGACTCACCCCAACTTAAGCTGGGGTCAGGCAGGGGCCTGCGTCTGCCAGGGGTACGTCGCCAGCTATGTTGCACAAACAGCCCCGCCTGACAGGGTCATGCAGCAACAGGACCCAGGCAGAACCCCATCAGGACGCCACTTGGAAACATCCTGATGGGGACTGCTTGTGATGTGATGTTGCCACCAGCAGTGTCCTGCCAGGGACTGGTGGAGATGCAACATTACCACATGGGGCACGCAATTTTCATCCCATTTTCATCCTGCCTGACACTGCCAGACGGGGCCTTGCCCTCACCTGAAAGTGCCTGACTCCACCTGACGACGTTCTAATCCCGTTCTATGCTGATTTCTGACAAACATCCCATCCGCTCCCGACCAGCCCTGAATCATGCATGCTCCAAATGCTCCAAAAAACATGCTCCAAAAAACAGCCTGCTTCCCACCTCTTGCCGCTTTCGGGCGACCTTACACGCCTGCCCACGTTTACCGGTGACCATGGCCCTGATGCCACGTTTCGTGCTGCTTTCACTGATCAGGACTGAACAGGATGCTACATCAGCTATGTGTGAACCCAGCTTTAGAAGGCGATATTAATTTTTTCCCAATCCACATAATTTCTGGTGTAAGTACAGTCGAGTCGCGTATGGTGCGATTAATTGGTTCTGAGCAACGGCCGCGCCAAAGGAAACTGCGTCATAGGAATAACTAAACCTATGGAGATAATACAATTTGGTTCTGGCCCTTGCCATTTTGCCAAACCCACACCCATTTTTTTTTTTTTTTTTCATTCATTCTAGCCCGAGTGCACCGGTAGGCATTATCTGCCTTTTGATGTTGTTAAGTCTGACCCCACGTTCACCACCTTATCCACTCGGCCACTGCCAACACTCACTTTTTCACTAAGTACGTATGGGGGAAATAAAATTTGGTACTGGCTAGCCGCCATTTTATCCCACCTACGCTCACATACGGGGTAAATTCATTATTTCCCGCCTAACACTATTTTTCCCCAACTGCACCTACACTCACATATGGAGAAAATGCATACACTTTTTTCGCCTGTCACTATTTTACCATGTGAAATGTGCTCATCTGATGGGAATTAAGCTGGATAAACTATAAAAATAAATAAACTGGACTTGCACTTCATGGCATCACAAAGCATCTCTGGCTACCAACATTGTGGAAAAGTTGGATGAATTTAAGTAAGAATTATCTAACGAAATATCCTTTGTAAACGAAGTTGAATCAAGGGCTGAGAAAGTTCAAGAGGAGCTAGGGGAGTAGCTGATGTGCTTCATGCTGACCATGCGGCTCTCATTTGGGCTGAGGAGGCGACGAGAAAGGAAAGTTAAGAAGAATCTCCTAGTTGTAAAAGATTTTAACCAGGAAAAGAAGGCAACAGATATGTGGGATGACTCCCAGGCAGAGAATGGCATTCAAACAACTGATTCAAGATTCACAAATGGAGGCAACATTGTTATGAACTTTGACAATGAGAACACAAGGGATGAGGCTGCTCAAAAATTGGAGTCTCTTGAGCAAACTCGTACCAAGAATGTTGGAAAGATGAAACCAAAGATCATGATATGCAATGTGCATAAAGAGATCAAGGAAAAAATAATTGAGGCAATCTTAGACCACAATGAGTTCTTACACTTGATTCAGGGTGTTGAGAATAAAATTGAGCTGATATTTAGCAAGCCTGCAGCTGGAAGTACAATGCACTGCATTTTGAAGTGTGACCCAACCGTGAGAAAGCTGATTTATAAAAATCACGACAAGGTAAAGTTAGAATAGGGAATATATACAGTGAGACTGATACCATGCAATTATATGTAATCATAATCAAAGATACGGCCATTTTGTGGCCAACTGTACTGCCATGGCCAGTGGGGAGGCCCAACGATAATACAGATAAGCTGGAAGTCATAAATCAAGGGATTGCACCATGGCTGGTAAGAAATGCATAAATTGTATGAGGTACAAGAAGCCTGAAATTAATCACTCAATGAATGACCCGTGTTGCGTAGTTTTTCAGCCTGAAATTGAGAGAATTTGTAACATAACTGATCATGGCTATTAGTTTTCAGAACTCAAAGATAAATTGTCTGTTAAGTGTTCAGTGAGTTGGAAATAAACATTGAATATTTGTGATACTATAAAAGAAAATATCTGATAAATAATAAATAAAACGTTGGTTATTTGTGACACTATGAAAAGAAAAGATCGATATTTTAGCGCGAACCAAAGCATGGCTAAAAGATTATGATGATGCCAAGTTTATTGAAATAACACAAGTAACCTTTAAGAAAGCACTCGACTCATTCATTCACTATGACATTACAAGCATGTGCATCAAGGATTTTTTTAATGTTTTTGTTGATGGCCCTGCAGAGTGCTGTGCTTACAGCTGAGAGGGACCTGAAACCCCATCAATAATAAATGGTGAACAGTATTTATCAAAAGATCAGTAAAAGGAAAAAAACTACTTTGAGCTTTCATAAGTACCTATTCTAAACCATTATTTTTATATGCATTTTAAATGGTCAAAATTTCCACAAAAATAATTAGGGCTTTTGAGGTTTTTTCCTATAGTGGGGAACAAGATATAAAAACATTAGGCTAGTTGGAGAAAATGATAACTATCTTTGCTTGACACAAAGACTATTTATTTCAAAGTGATTGATTAACCTGGTAGCAGCGGGGATCATGTTTCTTATTCGTCCCTCTGAGTGAGAAAAATGAGGAGAAAATCATTACTCTCACAAACCATTTCGTAATATATGTCAAAGCATTTGTGATCAGTTTATGTATCATCTATTTTGGGGGGTTTATATCATGGCACAAATTTGGCCCATCGCTGCTGCACGGTAAAGCCACAAATTTGGCCCGTTGCTGCTACCAGGTTAAAAAGTAACCCATAAATTGTGCATAATACAATTGTGCATTCCAAAGATAATTATAAAAAAATACAAAAAAAGAATGAAATAATATTAACCCTTAAACAACGGCCATCGTTTATTTAATCAAACCTGGCGTGATCCGCACAGACGGCCATCGTTTATTAAATCAGACTCTTTCGCGCCAGTAATTTGAATGTTTAGGTCAAATTTGGCGGGTTCTATGAATTGCAGAGCTGTCTGGTAGTATATCTGACCCTCGTGGATTTGAAATAAGACCATTAGTCCCCATTGAGCAACCCCGGAGCCCATACCCAGCACCTCTAGGGAAAACAGTCACAAACAGTGACACATCAGGAGGAAAGGACAGGATAGAAAGTGAAGATAATTCTGAGTACAATGATAACAGTGATGAATACATTGTAAGCAGTGACAGCAGTAGTGAGAGTGATTTTGAGAGTGATGATGTTATTTCACTATCTGTACCTACTGCACTGTACCCCAGCAAGTGGTTCCATTACAACAATGCAGGGTAAAAAGGGTATATGTAAGGCATGTGTTGACATGACTGAAATACCCAGCTCTGAAGAGGACTGGAAGTAAGTGAGTAAAGATGTTGTCTAAATTATTTCAAAGTAAAGAACAATTCATATTATTGGCATTCAATTAAGATAGTGAGGAAGTGTGAAGCATGCCACCCCCGTGGCCAGCCCATGTTGAAATGTTGTGTGTCCTAGGCGGTAGCCCGCCCTAAGCTGCCGAGCAGCGTTTCATGCCAGCAGCTCGCACCCTGGCTACATTTCACACCTGATAGTGTGACTATTACACAACATGTTGCAATTTGGATTTCACTGCTGTGTTCAGTGAGTCAAGATGCTTCATGCAATATGAATAAACAAAAAAGAGGGGATCATTCACAAGAGGGTAGCCTACTAGTTTTGAGATGCTGATTGCTTATTTCTGGACAAAATATGATGCTGTTTATCATGGAGATAGTATTTTTCTCTGGAAATCACTAAATGATTGAATTTTCAATGCTTGTTGTGCACCCGCCGCCACAGCCGCAAAATAGCTCATAGAGAGGTTCAACTTGCTTGATGTTTCTGTATTTTCCTCACCGCTCACAAATATCACAAGTGGACAAACTAAAACAAAATCAGGCAAATGAATATTTTTCCTACTGTGTATTCCCCCCGTGTGCAAGCGTACTGAACAGCAGAGCGACTTATTTCTGCGAGGAGGTATTTCTCGCAACACCGGCCCATGTAGTGAACCGCAGCCACTATGTCCTGTCCTACGCTGCGTATTTCCGCCACCCCACACTGCATGCCGAATAAATTTTAACTAACCAAACCTAACTTTACATAACCTACCTAACAAGGGGGCTTCGCCTCCGTTGACCCCCCTTCTATTTGCGACAGGAAAGCAATATGGTAATGTGTTGTATGGACACAAAATATACTTCATATATTTTTTTAGACTTTTTTGACGAGAAAATTGAGGGAGTTATCATGAACTTTAGAGGCGACGGTTACCATGGATCCGCTGTGGAAGCTCCAGTCCCTGAAATAAAGTTAACAAGCTTTCAACAAGTGGATGTGGTTGTGGTGAAAACTATCATACACAAGGTGAAACTGACGTACTGTGATAACGATCCCTTGCCGATAAGTGACATCATTAAGAGTGAAAACTTTAGTGATTCCTTAAATATTATGACTGTGATGGTTGACACTAATATCAAAAACAAGAATTTTCCTGAGAGTGAGAAAGCGGCGATTGTGAAACCTATCGTTAAAGGTAAACTGGACCCACAGTGTTTAAGTTCCTTTAGACCAGTATCCAACTTGACATTTCTATCAAAGATACTTGAAAATGTGATCTTAAATCAGCTAATGGAGCATTTGCTAGTGGTGCAGGCTTTACCGGATAATCAATCTGCCAACAAGAGGCTTTACTCAACTGAAACTACTCTCTGTTCGGTGGTAAACAACTTGCTTGTACTCATGGATGAAAGGAAGTGTGGTGTTCTGATTTTGTAAGACTTGAGTGCTGCATTTGACATGGTGGAGCACAGTCTATTGCTTCAGGATTGTAAGAATATTGGAATTGAGGGTGGAACGCTGGATTATCTGACAAGTTACCTTGAGAACATAACTTACTGTGTGCAAATAGGTAAATCGTTCTCTACTCATAAACTTTTGCAAAGAGGAGTCCCCCAAGGAAGTGTACTGGGTCCAATTTTATTCTGTGTTTATACTATCGGTCTTTCACATTTGCTAAGAAGGCATGAAGTTGACTTTAAACTGTATGCTGATGATACACAGTTCTATTTGTTGCTGAGTGATGTGGAAAACACTGAAGATAAGCTGAGCAGAATTATGGATGATGTTGGGAAATGGATGAATTCTAAGCAACTGAAGCTGAATGAGGATAAAACTGAATGCTTGATTGTGGGGAAGAACAAGGATCTCAGGAGGCTAGATATTTCCACTCTTCGGATAAAAGATGACACTATGACTGTAAAAAAGTCAGTCAAAGATTTAGGTGTGATACTTGACTGCACTCTATCATTCAAAGAACAGATCAATCAGGTGGTGAGAATGGCAGGCTACCATCTGAGAAATATTGCATTTGTCAAGAAATACCTGGATGATAAGACTATGAAGATGCTTATATATAATCATGTAACTAGTAAGCTGGATTATTGTAACTCACTTTATTATGGCCTTCCTAAATATCTGCTGAAGAAACTACAACTTGTTATGAACAGAGCTGCAAGGCTAATAAAGGGTCTGCCCCCCCATGAGAGAATAACACCTGTACTTATAGACTTGCATTGGCTACCCAATAAGGCACGAATAGTCTACGAAATATGTGTCTTGACTTATCAAGCAACGCGACTTGGTAAACCTGGATATTTGAGAAATATACTACAGGATTTTTATTTGGACACCACCATGTCAGTGAGACATAGTACAGAACGGTATAGACTCAATGAGCCCAGGGTCAACCTGGAACTGGGTTTCAGAGCATTTGAGAAGAGTGCCCCGCGGCTCTATAATGAGTTACCCGGGGATGTAAAGAACAGTGACAGTCTGGCAATCTTCAAGAAAGCGCTGAAGACTCGCTTATTCACTAAATCCTACGACTTAACAAATATGAGGATTGAGGACAACTTTAGGTGCTAATATTACTGTTATAATGTAAGCAGCCCTGTGGAGCGCTGCCACGGCGGTGGACCAGGGCCTGAAACCTCATCAACGGTGATGGTAACGGTATATATGGGGCTTCAACCCCCCTCGACCCCCTTCTATTTTCCAGAAGTCACTTGTTACTGCACTGCATTCAAGGACTAAAAAAGAATCGATGTTGTAAGTATTAACTTCGCCAGAGGAGGCTACACTCTCGTGAATATTATCAACCCCAAAAAAAGCAGCTTTTTTTACACATATCTAGGGACCATTCAATAAAAACAATACATGTCATTTAAAGGTTAACATATATTATTACTCGTAAAAGCTCCAACTTCACAAAAATAAATCAGCTAAATTGAATAAAAACACACAGACTTGTCTCACAAGCATTGTCTCACCTTATGTGGAAGTGAGATATCAGCGTGTGAATGATACAAATCTCTACCCACTGTCATGGTCACAATAAGGTTATTATTTATTTGCACAACAAAGATGCCTCAAAATACTCAAATGAACTTAAAAACTACGAAATAAAAGAAAAAGAAATAGGAGGCAACAATAAATGAAAGATTTACCAATCAACCCAAAACTAATGTCTGACAAACTAACAAAAAAGGGTTAACCTGTACAGTGTCGTCTTTTGTCATAGATAGGGGTCATGCCAGGTTGCACTTTTTTTGATATTTTTTTTCCCCTTAAAATGTAAAACAAATTACAAATCATTTGATACTGGCACTATATTATTTATATTTAATATTTGATATTGGCACTATATTATTCATATGTGAGGAATGGAACCCTAGAGCGTTCGTCCTCTTATTTTTCTAAGTCTGAGAGCTAACGATGTCATACCAGGAAAGGGAAATTTATCTTAGAAATTTTTAGAGCCATTATAAACACTTCTCACAACCCTAAAGCATGAGTAATGTATAAGTACTTCTTTACATCACAAAAAACAAAAACATAAACAGGAATTGTATGTACAACAAAATGGTTTCATGTGCATAAGGCAAAACCGCTCGCTTCAAGGCCGTGTGTAGTTCTCAAAGCTCATCATAATACTGTGAAGCTTCCGACGATCAGTTTTCGCTTCCGATTATTCTGAACCGTAATTTACAATTTCACATACCTTACTGATTATAGAATCAAGGAGTAATTACCTAGAAGAAAATAACTTACTTTCTTGTATAATGATTTTTTTGGAATGCATACAAATTTCCAGAAAGGCCCTTTAACATCTATTAAAAAATTTGAAGACTTGTCAAATTATCCCTCTTTACTGTCAATGAACAACATTACATACACAAACAAAAATAAAGGGCGTATAAGCCCTCAAAAGAGCATGTGTATATATACGTATTAAACACTTCCCTACGAGGTACATATACGTACTAAACACTGTACGGGTTAAGATTCGTTTTAGTACCATGCCAGTATTTCATTACCTACCTTATGAAATATCACTAGCTCTTCTTATATCTTTTCTACAAATGTTCAACAATCATGGAAACACTTTCAAAATCCAATTCAAGGACTATTTATTGTTGAAAATAGGGGATAACATTCACGAAAGTGCAGCCTCCTCTGGCAGCGGACGCGGCAACAGTGCAGCCGGTGTTGCGAGAAATACCTCCGGTAAAATTCTAGTGTTTGCCCATACTCCCCCCTCCCCCCCAACAAGCCTGGGGACCTGGTGGGAACCCGGGGTTTCGCGTGGGGGACATGAAATCCGTCACAATCGCGTATTTTTTTTTGGGGGGGGGGGGATAAAAACTCCCTAATCTGGGAAAGTCCCTAAATCTAGGGATTTTTCCTCCCACCACCACTAAAAATGAGCGTTTGCGACGAATTTAGTGTTTCCCATATGGAAACCACGCACTCACTGGATCCCCAAGCTTGTTTTGGGAGAGAAGCGTAGTGAACCCACCAAACGATGCTCACCTCACCATCTGGCTTGGCACCGGAGGCCATCTGTGCTCACATAAACCGCCTACACCACGCTCATCCCCTCTCTCTCTAGTAGGTTCTCACCTCATCGCAAGGTTTCTGCCCTCTAAGTAGAGTCTGTGGCACCAGACACAGTGTATCTTCATTGTTTATCACTGACACAAGCAAAACCACCAGGTAGCCTTGATCCGTCCAACGCCGTGCCTTAAACAGTACTGCGGGTTCTAGAGCAAGTGAAGGCTCTCGAACATCCTGCCCGAGCTGTTCGAACACGTGAATCTTTACTGACCGCATGTTGAATCTGCTTCACGGGTTCGTATTCCCTGTATAAGGTGATTGTGGATATTGACTCCGCGCCTCCAGAATACAATAATACGCCTCCATATATCATATATAGAGTTAAAAAACAAAATACATGTCCCTCAACCATAATATGAAGGCGGAAGTACTTAAAAGTAAAGAAGAAGCCGAATTAATCCCCTTCCCCCAACAATCTTGGGGGTCCCGCGGGAGGTCGGGGTATTTGGGTGGGGGAGCATATTTAAACTACTCCAACCGAACTTTACGACCAGCTAACGGGGGGGCTTTGCCCCCCTCGACATCCCTGCTAACCAAGGGGGGGTTGGACCCCCCCCCTCTTAAAATACCCCAACCAAACTTTACGACCTAATAGCTAACTGAGGAATATTGAACACAAGTAACCTGCTTTCAAACCTGCTTCACACGTTCATACGTGATACCAAACCTGCTTCACGCGTTCATATGTGCTACCAGTAAGTGAATACAGTCGTATATGACAGTTGCAAGATTCCTATGACGTAAATTACTTACCGTTTATAGATGCTTCATTATGACCATAATACTAAAGCGGGGGGCTCGAACCCCCCTTTGGTATGGAGAGTGAGTGAAATTGCGTGGTTTCCTTACTACATTGTAAAAAAACCCGGAATGTATGAAATTTCCCTACATCTAAGTAATTGTAAAGAATTTCCCTACATCTAGGGTATTTTTCAACCCCCCATAGCTCAAAAACTGTGCATTTGCGATGCATTTCATGTTTACCACCGCATTCCCCGAAGTCTCAAAGGCCCCCTAGCCAATTTTGGCTGCGAGGGGTGAGTATGGGCAAACACTAGAATAATACCATACCTCCTCGCAGAAATGTCGCATATACATGTGGGTGGGTGGGGTGGTCCAGGGGGGGCACAATCCCCCTGATTAGAAGGGGGGGTCATGGGGGGCGAAGCACCCCCGTTGGCAGGTCGTAAAGCTCGGTTGGA
Source organism: Eriocheir sinensis (assembly GCF_024679095.1). Classification (NCBI taxonomy): domain Eukaryota; kingdom Metazoa; phylum Arthropoda; class Malacostraca; order Decapoda; family Varunidae; genus Eriocheir; species Eriocheir sinensis. Next base: position 15,004,693 of record NC_066551.1, read on the forward strand.
ATAGTTTAAATATGCTCCCCTGCCCTAAATGCTCTGCGAGCTATTTTGCGGCTGCGGCGGCGGCACCATCGCCACAGCCATTGCCAAAGGAGGCTACGCTTTCGTGAATATTATCCCCTATTTTCAGCAATAAATAGTGGTTAAGATTCGTTTTAGGTCCGTGCCAGTATCTCATTACCTACCTTATGAAACATCAGTATCTCTTCATATATCTTTTCTACAAACCTTCAACAGTCATGGAAACGCTTTGAAAATCCAATTCAAGGACTTTCTTTTTACTCTTGAAAATAGGGGACAATTTTTACAAAAGCGTCGCCTCCTCTGGTGCTGGCCGCGGCGACGCTGCAGCCGGAGTTGCGAGAAATACCTCCTCGCTGAAATAAGTAACATATACATGTGGGGGGGTCCAGAGGGGGGCGCAGCCCCCCCGTTAGCTGGTCGTAAAGTTCGGTTGGAGTAGTTTAAATATGCTACCCAACCCTAAGCCCTCTGCGAGCTATTTTACGGCTGCGGAGACTGCAGCGTCGCCGCGGCCAGCACCAGAGGAGGCAACATGCTTTCGTAAACATTATCCCCTATTTTCAAGAGTAAAAAAAAAGTCCTTGAATTGGATTTTCAAAGTGTTTCCATGACTGTTAAAGGTTTGTAGAAAAGATATATGAAGAGATAGTGATGTTTCATAAAGTAGATTGAGATATTGGCACGGACCTAATACGAATCTTTACCTAAATAGTCCCTGAATTGGATTTTGAAAGTGTTTCCATGATTGTTGAACGGTTGCAGAAAAGATGTATGAAGGGATAGTGATGTTTCATAAGGTAGGTAATGAAATACTGGCACGGTACTAAAACGAATCTTTACCCAGAAGAGTGTCAACATAAACAACACAGTACTACAATATGTCTCAGACTCTGGCACCTCACCCCACTGCATGACACTTCTAGTCACGTGCGTCACACCAGGCAAACACACAGACCAACACACGCCCCCCGCCACACACCAACTCCCGCCCCCCGGTGCAGGCCTACCCACCGCCAGTTCCTCGGCTAATACACGTCAGGAGCCACGCCCTCACCCCACCCCCCAACCATTGGGCATCCCCTGCCGGGCACAGTGCCGCCATACCCTGCCGTGTCCTCCTCTCCGGGGTCAGGTCGGGCGAGGTCACCAGGGCAACATGTAAACACCGTCACGTTCGAGTCCAACTGAATTTATTGTTGTAATGAAATATTTTATCATGTTTTTTTTTATTTTTACCAAATGTACATGCATATAAATACTATCCATTCTAAAATACAACTGCTCTCTGTCACAGGTTTTGCTGAAGGGTTTATTTAACGGTATTGTCGCGGTGGCCTCACCTACCTACATTCGTGAGCTTGCAAAGTTGCCACTTTGTATTTTTTATTGAAAAATTTAAAGCACTTTAAAGAAATGAGTGTCAAGGGTCTGTTGAATTATTAAATTTTATTTTGATTCTTCGACAGACAGACAGACTGTAGATCGTAATTGAACTTGAACCTGAGCTTGGGAGTCCTACAGTGGACACCGTCGGAATAGTCTTTGGATCGGATTTCTTGTACTCTGCTGATCGAGAGAAGATCTGTTGAGGGGCTATCTATCGATCTGTGTAATACAAGAATACCCTATAGTTGTACGTGGCCTCGCAGCTCATCTCCGAAGTATTTAATTAGTCCTTGAGTTTGTTGGGTAAGAACGCATGTCCTATATACTTGTGGCGCAGTACGTACGTATAGCGGAGCTTGTCACCCTTGTTCAGGCTTGTCGGAAGGAAATGCGATTACGTCAGCAAGCTCTACTGTGTGATAAATGTCATCAGCAGAGGCACAGGATGTGTGGTACAAACGTGACTCAGGATCGAGATGTACAGGTGAGAATACAAAAATAATGAGCATACTGTATACGTATTAATTACTACTGATATATTTTATTAGTACATTGATTAATGTTTGTGATAATTGTGGACGATAAACACGTACTTAATTACTTACAGGCTGATAAACAAACATTTAATTAAGGGGGGCGACTACCCCCCCCCCCTACAGCTCTTTTGGTAGGTCCAATAGCCTTGAAATTTTATTATGTTGTTTGTTGGTGTTAATGAGGAGTGTATAGTGAATTTCATGGAGATTGGGTGAATGATAGGGGGCACTGAGGTAAAACGCGTTTTTTTTCAATTTGTTTCACAGGATTTATTTTTAAGTCAATCACTTTGAAAAAATTACCAATGAAACTTTGATTATATATCTACATTTTGTCGGGAACAGATTTTTGATTTTTGCTTTTATCTTTGAGAGAAAAATTTTAATTTTTTTTTTCACACTTGATTTTCTCCGCTCTGTATCCCGTTTTCTATGGCCATATTGAAAAATCTATTCCAATAAAAAAATCGGCCTTTGATTGAAGTTTTTATTGATACCTAACAATTGTCAGTCAGATGATTTACTGATTTTTTGAAATTTTTTGAAGTGTAAAAAAACAACTTTTGAGAAATCGGCTCCTAAATTTTTTTTTTGCATTTACCCCTGTCATGCCCTTCATAATTGTCCGATTGAGATGAAATTTTCACACATGATTGTGCAAACCTTGCTGATTGACTGGAGATATTGATAAGGCATCTGGTCGCCCTTTCTCAGTGTTGAGAAAGTATTATTCACTGGTATGTGAGGGTGTCAAAAGGCGCCACCTTTCTCATTGTCGCCAGATTTTATCAATATTCTCCAGGCTGGTATTCTTCATCCTTCTTCTGCTGTTTTCTTTTCTTTTTGGACTTGGGTGTTGCATGTCTGGCTCTTTCAAGGTCTTGCCAGTGAAGAGATTCTTGTAATCTTTCTTGAGAACCAAACATATGTAATATTATGTTCCCATCCTCATAGCCAAAGTTGTGACGCGTGATCTACAGTCCTCTCGGCCCTCGGGCAGCATGACTCACTCCATCCACCCTCTCTGAGATGCCAAGTGATGCAGATTCATAAAGAGGAAATCATTTTTTATTGAAAATTTACGCGTATATATGCATTGAATAACACCACGTGTGTAACCGCGTGACTCAGGCCTCTGACGCAACCGCGCGGGGTATTTAAACATGGCTTCCCGGCCGTAAGGGATTTAATTTGACCAAAACAAACCTTACCACTTGATAATTTAGGCTATCTCGGCCACAGTGAGCGAAGAAAAAGAATTTATCAGATTTCAAAAATATTCGGCCAAAAATACCCCGTAGCCGCCCCCCTTAAAGGAGGGTTGATCCTGATTGAGTGATGATTGATAGTTTATTGTTGCAGGTAAACAACAAGGGAGAAGGGAGGAACATGCCATCCCAACCCCCAGGCAGGACAGATCTCGAGTGTGATTATACAACTAGTAATACATGTGTAGGTAGCACCATGATCTTTTGATTGGACTTGCCCTGAATATTAATGCCCTACAACCCACTAAAGTCCCTTGATAGAGGGACTCTACAACTAGTCAGGCGGATAAGTGAAAGAATTGTTCAAATTGGGTTAAAAGCATGGCATTTGACAGAATGTTAGACTAGATCCTTATGAAGATTTTCAGATATGGGGCCATCTCGAACCCTGCCCAGGAAGCGAATGGCAGCCATTTTCCAATATGGCCGCCAGTAAACAATATAAATTTGATAAATCTGGACATTACCTTCAGCATTACATGATTCAGGTGGTTTAATGCTTTCATATTTATAAATTGTTTATTGTAGTAATGAGATGTATCTAAAAGAGTTGCTCATTACTAATTTTATGATCAAAATACAGCTATTTTCCAATATGGTCGCCAGTGACACATATATATGCTTTAAGTAAGGGTAATTTCTTCAAGCATGCATTCAACACATGCAAGTGTCACTGGTTAGGTAGTGCAATCACCCCCACACTGAGAGAGCAGTACACCTTAAGGCTGCCTTGTTACACTTGCAGTGACCTCTGCAGCCTCTTTTACATCCACAGCATAGTAGCTCTCGAGAGGAAACGCTGGCTTCAGGAAGGGTAGTCCACAGTGGTTTCCATTCTGGTGGATCTGTCCAACCCCACTCTCCTGGAGATGGAAGGGCAGGAGTGGCATTAAAGGCTTGTCTCCAGATGTGGCCACCCTAATAGAGTGCCCTCTTGGCATGCTGCACCAGTGCAGCTTTTGTTGGTGGTAGAGATTCCATTGACATGCCCCGCTTAGTGAAGAGATGCTGGCGCACTTCATCAATGTTGTCCATGTCAGTGGTCCGGTCATACAATAAGACTGTGAAGCGCTCCAATATGGCCTTAGCTTCATCATCTAGCTATCTCTCCAGGAGCATGGCCCAGGATACGAAAAGTGGTTGTTGCATCATCAAATGCTTTCCAGCTCTGCCATGCCAGCTTCTTCCCCCTCGTAGCAAAGGATGAAACAATGTCACATCCCGTGTAAGCATAGAACATAGGCAGAGCGATGGCTCTTTCAGGGCCAATAAAAGCTGTTATTTCGTGGGCAGGCATGTATTTAAAGTGTTGGCCAGTCCCAAAAGCAACCCACAGGTGCTCTAAGTGTAGCCTAGGAATCGCAGCGACTGACAGGACCACCACATCTGTATCAACTGTTCGTATGACAATCTTCTGGTAACCTTGTCTGACAGCATCGGCAGTGTGCAGCAGCATTCTTGTGTCAGCTTCTTCCTGAGTACAGGGGCTCAGGGCTGCAGTGATGCTGTCATCTGGTGGGTTGCAAAGAACATATCACCTAGGGTGGCAACAAGCTACTTTCCATCTGGTATCTGCTGCATTCGCATCGTGTCTAGCCAGAAATGTAAACAGCTCCTGCTTGTTTGCATCATGTCTGAGAAACTGTTGCCAGTTACCTGGAAACTTATTGCTTCCCTCAACCCTTTGTCTGATCCCTTTTCCACGGCGATTTCTGGTTTCAGCCTTCAGGCTGTTCTCAAGGTACTGGTCCCACACTATATCCACCCTGTTTGCTCGTTCCAGCTTCTTTTCAATGAAGACTTTCGGTGCATAATCATCAAATGTTTTGCAAGTTACTGGCTTAAGCATACTAACAAGCACAGCACCATCAAGGATGATCACGTCAGAATCCGGGGCATCAGTGCGACACTCAACGTTGCTAGTGAGGCAGTCAAGAAGATCTGACTTCTTGCCCGGACGTAACTTGCCATCCCGAGACAGTGAAGGTGGGCACCTCCGGTTCTCATGTTTAAGGAATTCATTAAGATCACCCTCTCGTGACTGACAGGCAATATACAGTCGAGAAAAGAGGGAGCAGTCTCTCTTAAGGGGAGCGTCTGCCATGTTCTAAGATATTATCAGAGGATCACCATTTTCTCACAGGTGATGTGTACCTTGAGTAGGAACATCATGTACAGTTTTGGTGAAGATTTGTTGAAAAAAAAATTTATGAATTTTTTTTCAAAAATTTCAAAATTTTGAAATTGAAAAAAAGCATATTTAGAGTTTAGATAGCTCAAAAATAAAAAAAAACACCACTGGAACGGGCATACAAAATAAGTGTATTCCTAGAGATTACTTTTCCATTTTCTTTTTTTTTGTTTTGTTTTTTGTTTTGTTTGTTTCTTCAAAGTTTAAACTTAGAAAATTTATATAAAAATTTTGATGATGTTTATCCAGATTCTGATCACTAGCATTTATAGCTAATTTTTTCTCTTTCCAACGCTATCTTTATGTTTGTGCTAGGTCCATAAATAACTTAGAAATATCAAATAAATGCGCGTGTGACCCTGTTTTGAGAAAACGAAGGAAAACTAAATTTATCGATCGCCCATCGATTCTGCTCTCCGATGACAATGTATTGGTAATGAATGTCAATGTAACTCTAACCCTGTGTAAAAAAATATCCTCTATTGCAAAAATTACGGACATAAAAGCACTGATTCATGTATGCATATTTTGGCGCGTAAAGCGCTCTGTATGGCAACACTACCAGATATTTAAAGGGCCGCCAGACCGCGCGAGGATTTAAATTTTAAAAAACTAACCTCGCCACGTGACACCCCATTGTATCCCTGGTATGATGAGCCCATAAAGTGAATTTCGAGGAATTAAAAATATTCATCAAAAATACCCCCCCAGACGCTCCCCTTAAGCCACATATGACAATTTTTTTGAACTTTTCATGATACTTCAGAATAAGCTGCTGTACAAGTTCCGATTTTCCAGAGTTGCTATATCCTGCAACTACTATGCGCGCAGGATATTGGAAAATATCGAGAAGGTTCTCTGAATATGTCTCAGTCATAGCGGAAACTCTATTAATGATGGTAATTATTAAAGTATGATGCTTATATTGCACAGAATATGTGTGTGTGTGTGTGTGTGTGTGTGTGTGTGTGTGTGTGTGTGTGTGTGTGTGTATACAACAAGAACAACAACAACAACAACAATAGCAATTACCCTCACTTTGTGCATGCCCCCCACTTCCGTCACCCTCCCGCTGACGGCCCTCTGACCGTCTTACCCCCACTCCCGTCACTCCCCCGCTGACCACCCTTTCTTCCGTCACCTCCCTGCTGACCGACCTACCTGCTCTGTCACCCTGCTTCCTGTACGCTAGCCTGAGAGGGGGGGGTTAGAGCATGTGAAATAGTGAAAACAAATTTTTTTTTTTTTTTGGGGGGGGGTGTATGGGGTGGGGTAGGGTTGGTGAAAAGGTAAAAAAGATGGGATTAGGGGGGGGGGGTCTAGATACCCCCTCTTCCGTAACCCCCCCGCTGACCCCCCCAACCCCCACTTCCAGTCCCCCCCACTTCCAATTACCCCCACTTCCGTAACCCCCCCCGCTGACCCCCCCAACCCCCACTTCCAGTCCCCCCCACTTCCAATTACCCCCACTTCCGTACATTTGTTACTACTTCGGTCACTTCCCTGCGTTTACTTATATACTCCACCCAGCACTGAGCTCTGTCCCTCTGTGCACTTTGCCTCCACTGAATTTCCTTTCCTATTTTTTTCCCCTGCTTGAGCGCCGCCATGCGTGTTTACCTCCACCAGCTCATGTAAATCCCGCTCCATGCAGAGTAGTCCCCCGCCACACAATAAGCTAGGGGACCCGGAGCAATACCTAAATGAGTGTTACCTCATGTAATAATCTGATCAGTCTTGCCTGTAATATTTACCTCTGACAAAATGAGCACTGCAGAGTCGAGATGAAGCAGACGGCCGCCAGTTTTCCCTCCTCACAGCTGCTATACATTTCCCCCGCTCTTTTGGATTCGCTGGAAATCTATAAAATGACAGCATCTCTCCCGTGTCTGTTAGAACATCGAACCGCCATACGTATCCCATGACGGACACAGAGACCACTTGTTTAGCCGCCACCAAGGTTTGCTTTGATAAGTGACCACCAAGATGGCCGTGCACGCCCGCGCTACCCCCGCATCCCACTGATGACGTCAGCTGCAAAACCTCTCTCTATAAATAAATATATATATATATATATATATATATATATATCTCTATATATCTATATATATATATATATATATATATATATATATATATATATATATATATATATATATATATATATATATATATATATATGTCTCTCTCTCTCTCTCTCTCTCTCTCTATATATATATATATATATATATATATACCGAACAGTACAGTCCCCGCCCCTTTGCTCGCTCCTTCCGGAGTCATCCAGAAGCCCATAGACCCCGGGGGAAGCTTCCAGCACAACAATATATTTAACACAAAAAATATGCATAAAAACACACAAAAATAACATTTTAGTTGGGAAACGCGGGTCACACTCCACCATACTAGGATGACTCATCGCCAAAGAATCCAGCAATTAAGCTGTCAGGCTTTCTCTAAATCGAGACGGCAAAAGCGCCCCTACGTCCCATGCTTCATCTCACAGTGAAGAGCGGCCCGCTGCGGGCCACTCCATGTATTATTCCTTTTAAGGTCGATCGGGACACTCAAAACATTCTTCCTGAGAGCGGTGGGTTTAGTCAGGCGGATAAGTGAAGAAATATCATATGATTCTTCTAATTGGGTTAAAAGCATGGCACTTGGCAAATTGTAAGACTAGACCCTTATGAAAATTTTCAGATATGGGGCCATCTCGAACCCTGCCCAGGAAGCGAATGGCAGCCATTTTCCAATATGGCCGCCAGTAAACAATATAAATTTGATAAATCTGGACATTACCTTCAACATTACATGATTCAGGTGGTTTAATGCTTTCACATTTATAAATTGTTTATTGTAGTAATGAAATGTAGCTATATAATAGATTTGCTCATTACTAATTTTACGTTCAAAATACAAAAATATAAGAATTTTAAGCCAATTATACTACCGATACTATTTTTATGAGTATATTTTTGACACCTTAGGTTTCTGAAATACTATCCATTAACCTTATATTAACCAGTATTTTTTTCAGTAGTGCCTTTCTTACACAGCAAGGCATGAGCTCCTCCTTATGACCTACGTCAGATCAATGCGAGAGTCTGACTTTGATCTCTATGTTGATATCTTATGCAAGATGATTCCATGGTTCTTTCCCCTAGACCATGTGAACTATGCCCGATGGGGATCTGTTCATGTGCGAGACATGATCAGTCTTGAACACATGCATCCAGAAGTTGCTGAGGATTTTCGCAAAGGAGGACTCACTGTTCGTAAGAGCCAGCGTCCATTCTCTGCAATTGCCATTGATCAAGTACATGAACAGAACAACGCATCACTGAAAGAAGATGGTGGTGCAGTGGGCCTAACACAAAATTCTGAAGCTTTCAGAAGATGGTCAGTCGCAGGTCCTGAGATGGCAAGGCTGATTGCTGAATTTGAGCCTTCAATTTAGGCTAGGCAGAACAAGCAGAGTAAAGTGTTGAGGCACCATGAACAGACTACTAGCATTCAGAAGACGTTTGCCAGACAGATGTCTTCCCTCGTTCAAGTCATCACTGACTTGGGGAATCCATTCATTGAGGAGAGCCAGAAGTTGATGCGCCTTGACACCCATGACATCATGGATGAAGAAGTTGCCAAGTCTGTTCGTCGGGCTGAAGAACTTGGAGTGCAGCAGTATCAGGCTTTTGTTGAGGAGCGCCTGGTGAATGGCAGGAAGCCTCTTGATGACCCGATCAAAAAGAACAAACTCCAGCTGTTCGGACAACCTCCAGCAAGAGACAAGTCCAAGTCCAAGCTGCAGTCCTTTAACGTCTCATCCTCTTCAAAGAAATAAAGAAATAGGACCTAAAGTTATAGTGTCGTCTGAAATAATTGATCCAATTGCCAACGAGGATACGTTTGATCAGAGAGGGACATTGTATGTACTTGACGATATTTTCATTGATGCTGTAAGGAACAAAATTGTGGTTGATGCTTTTACTCGCGGACGGCACAACAATATTTCATGCATATTTATCACTCAAAATCTATATATGGGTGGAAAGCATGCAAGGAATATTAGCCTGAACTGTTCTCATTTCCTCTTGTTAAGACAGCGCGATTTATCTCAAATTCACACTCTGGGCAGACAAATATTCGGGAAAGAGAAAGCAAACCAGTTTGTAGATATATATAAATATGCTGTATATTCACGTCCTTATGGATATCTTCTTGTTGATTTGGGTATAAATACTCCTGAGTCCCTACAGTTTCGCTCAAACATTGTTGGAGAACCCCCAGGTGAACGCGTATTCCAATGGTGAACTCAAGGAAGAAGGAACTCTTACACACACTACACTCCCAACATAACGAACCCTATGGTTTAAGCTCTCAGGCGAAATTATGGGAGAAAGCAAAAAGTATAAATCCGGCAATAACACGTGATGACGTATTCAACTTTTTGAGAAGCAATAAAACATATACACTGCATAAGCTACAGACTAAAAAATTTCCCCGGCAAAAGATAATAGCCTCAAAATCCAAAGTAATCGATCATGGCTGCCGATTTAGCAGACGTGAGACATATTATAAGAAAGGAAAATAATAACATAGGCTACTTGTTAGTATGCATAGACGTGTTTTCTAGGTATATGCAAGTTGTCCCGTGTCGGAATAAAGACGCAAATACTATGCTCGTGGCCTTTAAACAAGTGGTGGAAAATAAAGATTCTGAAGGCTTACGAAGATTAAACACCGACTTGGGCACAGAATTCTGGAATCGAAAAGTAAGAAACTATTTATGTTCCCGGGGCATTAAGCTATACAGTGTGTACTCAAGTGAGATCAAAGCAGCCTTGGCAGAGCGGGCCATTCGTACACTTAAAGCACGCATCTACAAGTTCATCACGTCTCAAAATTCTTCAAGATATATTGATCAGCTGCAAAACATGGTCAGTGCCTACAACCGCTCGCCCCATTCTGGACTGAAGAACAAACAAACTCCCATTGATATTCATAACTTAAAAACCCATCTGCAATCAAACGGCAATTCCACGCAATGTATAAAAACCCGAAGCAACCTTCGCCTTGTTGGAAGTGCTCGTTCCTCTGTATTCCATAAAGGATACACGCAGCAAAATACTCACGAGCTCTTTCGCATAAAATCAATTAAACACAAGAATCGCCCAAGAACTTATCTCTTAGAAGATTTGTCTGGAGAACCAATACAGGGGATATTCTACGCGCCAGAGCTCGTCTTAAGCGCTCTGCCTGAGACATACGATATTAAAATACTGCGTTCACGAAAAATTAAAGGAAAAAAAGCAGTATTTTGTATCGTGGATGGGATACCCTGCTTCATTCAACAGCTGGATTGACGCTAATGATATTGTTGTGCTGGAAGCTTCCCCCGGCGACCATAGGCCTCTAGAAGGCTCCCGGAGAAACGAGCAAAGGGGCGGGGATAAAGGCGAGCCGTCCGCGCCCCACGGGGCGCGGCCAGGCGCCAGGCGGGAAGTGTTGCCAACTCGCATATATTTTTGCTACATGTTCTTGTATGATCTGAAATATACTGTAATATTCTAGACTGTACTGTTCTGGATATATATAGGAGAAGAGGGCGAGAGAGAGTCAGTCCCAGTCATAGTAAGCTAGTGGTAAGTGAAGAGTCAGAGTGAAGTGTACTACTAAGGAAGAATATTAAACTACCGAAGTTGTGCAAAGTGTTTACATATCTCCCTCCCACGGAGTCTCCTGACGGCGACACGGAACCCAAGTAACACGTCCGGCATAACACTGGTGTCAGGAGTGTAGGCATTTGTTTTTCGCCATGGAGACTCGTTCCCAAGCTGCCCAGAGGGACGACATGTTGACTGAACTTTTGGAAGCCTTGAGACTACAGGGGGAGAAACAAGAAAGAGCACAGCAACAACAAGAAGGAACACTCCAAGAACTCAAAGAACAGCTAGAAGATCGCTTCACAGGATTACAGCTACAGCTAAAAGCAGTACAAGATGGAAGTGAATCAGTGCGAAGAGAAATGACTGATGTGACCACGAACTTGGGACAACGCCTGATAGAAGTGGAGAAAGAACACACAAATCTTCAACAAGAGATGGAGGTGGTACGGGAGACGACACACAAAGAAATACTAGAAGTAAGTGACAGAGTGAAGGCCCTTGAAGACTGCTTGGCTGGAAAAGGACAGCCAGTGCCTGCAGGGGCTAGTTGTACCCAAGATGCTCCTTCTACGCAAGTCCGGGGTAGTTTGAGCCCTGTTTCGCCTGAGTTTATCCCCGCAAGAAGTTCCGCCAGCCCCATGGGTCTGCTGGGTTCGCCTGTTAGAAAGAAGCCTCAGGAGTTTGATGGCAAGGTCTCCTGGGAGGCTTACCGCGCTCAGTTTGAGCTGTTGGCAGCTCGGAACGGATGGGATGACCAAGAGTGCGCGGTACAGCTGGCCACTAGCCTCAAAGGGGCGGCGCTGGAGGTCCTTGCTCAGCTCGACAATGCGACAAAGGGCAGCTACAGCGGGCTGGCACAGGCGCTGGAGCAACGATATGGGACCAAGCACCAGAACGAGCTCTTCAGGGTTAGGTTCAGAACCCGCAACAGGAGGCGCGGCGAGTCTCTTCAGGAACTCGCTCAGGACCTTGAGAGCATGGCGCACAAGGCATACCCAGGTGCCACCCTGACCTGCTGACGGTTTTGCTGCGTGATCAATTCATCGATGCCCTGGACAGCCCTCAGCTGAAGATACAAGTGAACCAAGCTAAGCCAACATCAATGCAGGAAGCTCTGGCACGTGCCATGGAGTTTGAGTCCTTTGTTAGGTCTAGCTTGTCAAGCTTCAGGGACGACTCGACTTCTGGCTTTAGGGCACGAAAGGGCGCTGTCAGCGACACAGACAGGTTCCAAGGAACGTGCTGGTACTGCGAGAAGGTTGGGCACAAGGAGAACGAATGCTATAAGAGGAAGAAGGAATATGAAGGTGGCGCTAAGAAGAAGCCCAGGGAAGGACCCAAGTGCTGGACCTGTGGAGAAAAGGGGCACTGGAAGAATGAGTGTCGGAAAATGTGCCCCAACGAGGGACCACCACTCGGGAAACTAAGAAGGACTGGTTCACGGGGCAACGACCAGTCTGTCCTGTACATGCCCCGAAGATATCAGTGTGCAGGAGAACCACCATGACAAGCTGCCAAGTGGAGGGCAAGGTTGACGGAGTGTTGTGGCCTGTGGTCGTCGACACAGGCTCGGAACGCACATTGGTGCGGCCTGACGTGGTGAGTCATCGTCGGCTTCCTAAGACGCCGCATCGACTGTGCGGAGTCACAGGACACTATGCAGAGCTCAGAGGCCCAGTGGACGTGAAGTTTGAGCTCGGAGGAAAGGAAGAGTTCCTCTCTGTGTACGTGGCCGACATGGATGACCCCTGCATCCTAGGTATGGATTATCTTGTCTCCCACAGGTGCGAGCTGGACTTCCGCGCTAAGCAGCTGACTGTAAGAGGAAGGAGGGTGCCACTGACGACTGTGAACAAGGAAGACCTGCCAGTGACGGTCAAGCGCACCACCATTATTCCTCCGAGGTCGGAGATGCTGTTACCCTGTCAAATTACGGGTGCTCCCCCGGCTAGCCTGTGTGTGGTAGAGAGTGGAAGTCGATGCCCGGTAGAAAACGGGGTGATTGTAGGCAGTACTTTGGTAGACCCTGCTGCAGCGGAAGTGCCTGTCGTCGTGGCCAATGTCTCCTTCAGCCCAAAGAAAATAAAACAAGGGACCATGGTGGGGTTGTGCCAAGAGATCGACCAGAAACCAAGAACCTGTGTCTGCAGGAGAACCCTGACGAAGCCCCAGGAGGAGCTGCCTGACTACCTGCGCGACCTGTTTGACAGGAGCTCCAAGTGTCTAGAGGAACCCCAAGTGGAACAGCTCAGGGAGCTTCTCGTGAGAAATGCAGATGTGTTTTCCACAGGAGACCTGGACTTGGGGTGTACGGACCTGGTAGAGCACAACATCGACACAGGTAGCCACCGCCCAGTGAAGCAAGCTCCTCGAAGGATGGCACCAGCCCGTCGCAAGGAGATGGATGAGGTGATGGATGATCTCCGGCAACAGGGGTTAATCGAGCGGTCCAGCAGCCCGTGGGCGTCTGCTGTAGTGCTCGTCAGGAAAAAGGACGGTTCCCTCAGGTGCTGCGTGGACTACCGAGCCCTCAACGATCTCACCATCAAGGATTCATACCCACTCCCACGGATCGACGACACGCTCGACGCCTTGGTGGGCTCCAAGTGGTTTTCAACACTGGATATGAAGTCTGGGTATCACCAAGTCAAAATGGCGGAACAGGACAAAGAAGAAAACAGCCTTCTCCTACGGTCAAGGCCTGTGGCAGTTTAAGGTCATGCCCTTTGGCCTGTGCAACGCGCCGGCCACGTTTGAGCGGCTGATGGAGAGTGTGCTGGATGGACTTCACTGGAAGACGGCACTCATCTACCTCGACGACGTGATTGTCTTTGGCCAGACCTTCGAGCAGGAGATGGAAAGGCTATCAGAGGTTTTCGCCCGGTTTAGAGCTGCACACCTTAAGCTCAGCCCGAAGAAATGCTGTCTGTTCCAAAAGGAGGTCCAATACTTGGGACACATCGTGAGCGAGTCTGGAGTACGCACTGATCCTGAGAAGGTGGCTGCGGTAAGGGACTGGCCGACACCCACCAACGTGAAGGAGCTGCGGAGCTTCCTCGGGTTGTGCTCATACTACCGCAGGTTTGTGAAAGGCTTCGCTACGATTGCTGCACCACTGCACCTCCTGACGAAGAAGGGGCGCAAGTTTGAGTGGACAGCGGAAACTCAGGTTGCCTTTGAGAAGCTCAAGGAGGCCCTCATCAGCTCGCCCGTACTCATCTACCCAGACCCCTCTAAGCCTTTTATACTGGATTGTGATGCCAGTGATGAGGGGATTGGTGGAGTGCTATCTCAGGCATGTGCCGACATGGAACGGGTTGTGGCCTACTTCAGCAAGAAGCTCACCCCAGCCGAGAAAAACTATTGCGTGACCCGGAAAGAACTCCTGGCAGTAGTCAAGAGCCTTGACTATTTCCATGCTTACCTGTACGGTGCAACTTTCACCATCCGCACGGATCACGCTGCATTGCGGTGGCTGAAGTCACTGAAAAACCCTGAGGGCCAGCTTGCTCGCTGGATAGGTAAACTAGAGCAGCATCACTATACTATTGTGCACCGATCTGGACTAACACACGGTAACGCGGACAGCTTGAGCCGGCGCCCCTGCCTACCTGAGTGTCAACATTGCCTCCAGAGGGAAAGCGTCCAGAATATGTGCCGCCGCACTACAGTGGAACAGACAGCGGAGGTGCCATGGGAAGACTTGGGAAAACTGCAGCGGGAGGACCGAGATCTGAGACCAATTATGGAGTGGCTGAGTCAGTCGTCAACGCGACCTGGGTGGGAATCTCGAGAAAGCCCTACCACCAAGAATTACTGGACTCAGTGGGACACTCTTCGGATAGACGACGGGTGTTGCAGCGACGCTGGGTCTCTCATGATGGTCTTGACCACTACTGGTCCACGGTGTTACCTGTGAAGTCCCGGTAAGGCGTCTTGAAAGAAATGCACGACAGCATCACCAGCGGACACCTAGGGGTAAAGAAGACACTGAGTCGCCTGCGCCAAAGGTTCTACTGGGTTGGCATGAGGAAGGACGTGGAAGAATGGTGTCACGCGTGTGAGGTGTGCTGTGCAAAGAAAGGCCCCAAGAAGCGTCACCGTGCCCCACTGCAACTATACCAGGTTGGAGCCCCCATGGAACGGGTGGCAGTGGATATAGCAGGACCCTTGCCTCTGACGACGAACGGAAATAGGTACATCTGCGTCACAATGGATTACTTCACCAAGTGGCCGGAAGCCTACGCCATCCCTGACCAGGAAGCCACTACCATCGCCAAGGTTTTGGTGGAGGAGTTCTTCTGTCGCTTCGGTGTGCCTAACGAGCTCCATTCCGACCAGGGAAGGAATTTTGAGTCAACAGTCCTTGCTGAGTGCTGCAAGCTTCTGGGTATCAAGAAGACCCGGACCACCCTCTGCACCCACAGTCAGATGGAATGGTGGAGAGGTTTAATTGGACGTTGGGCCAGGAGTTGGCCAAGCAGTGCAACAATGATCAGTCTTCATGGGATCAGAAGCTGCCTGCGCTTCTCATGGCCTACAGGTCTGCCGCCCACGAGACTACGGGGTATTCACCGGCAAAGCTGATGTTTGGACGTGAGCTGCGATTGCCGGTGGACCTACTGACAGGAAGGCCTCCTGGTTAAAGCCTTCCAAGGACGCCTCAGTTTTGCCCGTCAACTAGAGGAACGGCTGGAAGAGGTGCACCATCAAGTCCGAGGTGCCTTGAAGTTCTCCGGGAGGCCATGAAGCGCGGTTACAATATGAGGGCAAGCCACGTTGACTTCAAGGAAGGAGACCGAGTCTGGCTTTACAACCCGCAGAGGAAGAAAGGACAGTCTCCGAAGTTACAGAGCCCCTGGGAAGGCCCTTACACTGTGCTAGAACGCCTCTCCGACGTGACTTACCGAATCCGGAGAACGGAAAAGACCAAGCCGAAAGTTGTCCACGTCAACCGCCTATGGAGGTACCACGGTCCGGGAAACTACACCTGGAACAACTACAGACATCCAGCAGCCGACGAAAACGCAAGGGACGTCCAGGACCGAGAGGAGGTCGACGACGACGTAGGCCTCCTGGCCCTTTCAGCCGAGGGAGATAACCTCCCGGCTTCGGCAGATGTTCCAGGGACACCCCAAGAAGCGGACGACGACGAGGCGCACCAGGAGACAGACGCGCAGGAGGCAACGAACAGAAGACAGAGACAACGCAGGCGTCCACAGCGATACGACGATTATTATGTTTTTGATTAATTCTCTTATGTTTGTACATAGTTAAGTGTGTGATCGGGACGATCACAATTAAGAGGGGGGGATAGTGTTGTGCTGGAAGCTTCCCCCGGCGACCATAGGCCTCTAGAAGGCTCCCGGAGAAACGAGCAAAGGGGCGGGGATAAAGGCGAGCCGTCCGCGCCCCCCCGGGCGCGGCCCGGCGCCAGGCGGGAAGTGTTGCCAACTCGCATATATTTTTGCTACATGTTCTTGTATGATCTGAAATATACTGTAATATTCTAGACTGTACTGTTCTGGATATATATAGGAGAAGAGGGCGAGAGAGAGTCAGTCCCAGTCATAGTAAGCTAGTGGTAAGTGAAGAGTCAGAGTGAAGTGTACTACTAAGGAAGAATATTAAACTACAGAAGTTGTGCAAAGTGTTTACATATCTCCCTCCCACGGAGTCTCCTGACGGCGACACGGAACCCAAGTAACACGTCCGGCATAACAATATTGTAGAAAATGCGTAAAAAGACACCACTCCTCAGTGCACACAAAAACTTTCTCTTACTTTTGAAGAAATTAAAAGTAAAAGATAGAAACCGTGCTATTAAGCAAGCAGCTCGAGAACAATTGAACTGTATATCTGAAATATTTTCCAATTTGTTAAAGAAGCACCTCACCCTCAATAGCAAAGTTATCAAGAAATTACGTAACTATCGGGAAGACATACGTGCCATAGCTAGAAAGAAAACTCCTCTCCATAAGAAAAGACTTATATTGACATCGAGACGGGGCTATTGCCGCTTCCTTGATCGGAAAATTATTTGGATAATGCGCACGTATTATCTTGTTCCTGAGTCTACCGCTGAGCGTGTTTTAACGGGTATTAAGCCTAAATGCGCCAACTCCACGAGTCCGGGGGTCAACGGCCAATCGTGTTTCAACCCGCAGTCGACCCATCCCGATCATATGCCGGTCTCTGAACATGTGCCAGCAAGCAGCAGCGGTCCTGTCGTGTCGTCCCATGGTGCAAGACCAAGCACTCCTACAAGATTGAACCCGTCGTCTCGCTCTGTAAGAAAGAAAACTTACAAAAAAAAGAAAATATCGCGATCTGGTGTATACAAAACCACAAAACTACCACCCGTGGAACTTAGAGTCACAGGGATTAGGGAGAACAAGATATCCTCCAATCCTGAAATAAGTAATTTAATACCTCTGTATGTTAAAAGTATCGACGTGCCATACGTCAATATGATGCTAGAACGAATAAAAGACAATCCCATCGTAAAATGGGATAGCCGAGGCAACCTATTGTCTTCTGTTCGATCCTCCAATATCCTGTACATGTTGAATTTACTCTCTAATGCAAGTCAAAAACCAACGATTGCTGACATTGCTGATATAAAACACATCATTGACGCCACGGGTGTATTGCCTAGCGAAATAAAAAATACGCGCGTGCGGCAAAAGATTCAGGGATCTGGTTTCACCAAACAACCATCGTTGGCAACTTACAGATGGGTTCCATATTAAATCCGCTTTTCCAATGTGCTAGTGCAGTCCTACATTGTGATTCAAGAAAGAAACAGAATCATGGACGTTGTAGATACTGAACCGCGTTGGACGCGCGGCTTATACAGAGGGGGCGGCGACGTCATGGAGAGAGAAATGCCGGAGGCGAGGACGAACACGCTCGGACACGGTGGTGCTCCGAGCGGGCTTATAAGAGAGAGCAGATGGGACGATGGTTCGCTACTAGGGATGGGCAAGTACCGTTAATTTGAGTACCGGTAGTACCGGTACCGAAAACTCAAGTACCGTTAGTACCGGTACCGGTACCGGTACCCAAAGGAGTTTTTTTTTCTTAATGACTTCTGATGAAATTCCCAAACAAATTTCCTGTAAAGAAAACCCTCTCTCTTCCTTCAACTTAATATCAACTAGAGTAGAAATGCAACGTTTAGGAGCCTTCTGATTAATGTAAAATCACTTAGGTTTAAGGACAGATCACCTAGTCTGTACCATGGGGTCTGTGTGGTCTAATTTTCTATGTAAATCTATGTAAATCTCTCTCTCTCTCTCTCTCTCTCTCTCTCTCTCTCTCTCTCTCTCTGAATGAAGTGAATATTTATTTTTTCGAAAAAAAATAGCATGTATAGTTATTATGGATGTACTCGATCATAGTCTAATAACAATAAAAATATTTATTAGCAACCTAAAAAAGAAAAAGAATCGGACATGAAGAATTATCCAGTAACTCCAATAAATAAATCAAATAATGGAAACGGGAGCTGTGATGGAAACCAGTGGCGTACTAAGGGGGGGGCGGGGGGGGGCGGTCCGCCCCGGGTGACAGCTTGAAGGGGGTGCCATCCCGGCTCGTTTAATGGATAATCAGTGGGGTAGCTAAAGGAGGGGGGCGGGGGGGGGCCCGGGGGGGGTGTCATGTATGAAGACGTACCCCACCAGGTTCCCAACAAAAGGTGGCCTGGCAATTTTTTTTCAGCTTTTCAGTGGCTGTCCCTAAATATGTCTACCCTGAATATTAAGCAAAATATACGGAAAATAATAATAACCTAATAAATTAAGGCAGGGCATTGAAAACCACGAATAAAAAAAATAAAAAAAAATAGGCACGTGCGTGCTATACATGTAGACAGTTGTAGAGCAGCGAGTCAGCTGGTGCAAATGGCCGCCACGTCATGGAGGCTTGAGTACCGCACCTGGCGCACCATGCACACTGGAGGCAGATCTGCGGCTGTAATTGTGAACGCGTGCTGTAAGGTAGGAGTCGTGTGTACATGGTAATCATTTAGTGCATAAATCATAAGACACAAGACTGCTAGGGGCGGGGGCTGGCTGTGTGCACGAGGGTTGGCAGGATGGAGGCGAGGGCTGGCTGGGGGAAGTGCGTTGTTGCGGCGTGGCGTGTGTGCCTTTAATGCAATGGTTCTTAATTAGGGGTGCTCGCACCCCTAGGGGGTGCTAGGCCACTTCCTAAAGGGTGTCAGGATTTTTGATGAAATTTCTGAAGAGGAGGTCAGGGTGGAGATCATGCGACTCCGACGACACCTGAAGGCTGCAAAAATCGCCACTGAAGAAGTGCATACATGGACAGTCTTGCAGTTCCTAAACTTTATTGTCAAATGGGACTTTGGAGAATCCTTGCCAAATTTATCATTGTGCTTGAGACTCTTTTTAACAATTTGTGTGTCAGTAGCATCATGTGAGAGAAGTTTCTCCAAGCTAAAACTTATTAAGAACTATCTTAGGTCAACTATGAGTCAAGCCAGATTAAACAGCCTAGCTATCATTTCCATAGAATATGAACGTGCAAAGAATGTTACTTTTGATAATGTCATTGACAAGTTTGCTGATGCTAAGTCACGGAGAAAGAGAATGTAAATTATTTTTACTTCAAAACATTTTTCTACTCTGCTCCCAGGTTTTTGGCAAGTCCCTAGTCACTCCATCTGCTACTTTTTTTTTCATTTTCTCTCGAGTGGAAGCCTCATAAACATTTTCTGAACTTCCCCATCTATTTTTTCTTACTTCCTCTTACTGTTTATATATTTTTCTTCTACTTAATTATTTCCTATTTCCGGATGCCTCAACGTTGGCTTGGTGTCTGTGTGTGTGTCTGTTTGTTAGGCTATATGTTTATATAGCTACTGTAGTAAATATTCCTTATGCCACCCATTTATTAAATTATGATTTTATACTTTAAGGAATTGCAAGTTCATTTTGTAACTAGTCAGAACTAGTAGGCTACAGTTATATAGCTACTGTAGTAAATATTCCTTATGCCACCCATTTATTAAATTATGATTTTATACTTTAAGGAATTGCAAGTTCATTTTGTAACTAGTCAGAACTAGTAGGCTACAGTTATATAGCTACTGTAGTAAATATTTCTTATGCCACCCATTTATTGAATTATGCTTATATACTTTAAGAAATTATAAGTTTATTTTGAACCCCTCAGAGCTGGTAATGAAGATTTTGTAATAAATAAATAATAAATGAAAATATTATTATAAGTATTGACCAAGAAAAAATAAGTAAAAAGTTTTCTGTTATGTCTGAACCTTTTCAAGGCAGCTGTATCGCAAGGAGATGCTGCCTTTGTCCAGATCAAAACTGGGAGTAGAGCCCTCTATTACCAGAGTTCCGACAACTCCGAGGCAGGCGCCATGTTGACTCCCAGCCGCGCTCCCTTGCCCGCCCCGCGCTGCCCTGTTTTACACCATTAAGCTGTATTTACACTAATGAATTTATGAATTTACAATAATAAATTTATTTATTAGTGTAAATACAGCTTAATGGGGTAAAACAGGGCAGCGCGGGGCGGGCAAGGTAGCGCGGCTGGGAGTCAACATGGCGCCTGCCTCAGAGTTGTCGGAACTCTGGTAATAGAGGGCTCTGGGGGTGGTGGGGTGCAAAATTATGCTCCGCCCCGGGTACCAAATGCTCTAGGAACGCCACTGATGGAAACGGAAAGCAGGACAAAATGGTGGGAACTTGGGGAGACGGTCAGCGGGGCAGTGACTCAGCGTCTACACACAGGGCCCATACAGCATGGAGGCGGGCGAGCACCGAGTGATCATTAAGCTTCCCGGAACCCAAGTGATCATGATGCTTCGCGGTACCAGTACCGATAGCAGTTATCGATACCAGGGTATCGATAACTGCTATCGGTACTGGTACCGCAACATCATGATGCTTCGCGGTACCAGTACCGATAGCAGTTATCGATACCAGGTACCGGTACTGGTATCGATAACTGCTATCGGTACTGGTACCGCGAAGCATCATGATCACTATAATCACTCGCCGGTACTGGTATCGATAACTGCTATCGGTACTGGTACCGCGAAGCATCATGATCACTTGGGTTCCGGGAAGCTTAATGATCACTCGCCGGTACTGGTATCGATAACTGCTATCGGTACTGGTACCGCGAAGCATCATGATCACTTGGGTTCCGGGAAGCTTAATGATCACTCGGCACTGCGCATTGCCGTTAGGATCTTAGTGACGCTCGGTGCTCGCCCGCCTCCATGTGGTATGAGCCCTGTGTGTAGACGCTGAGTCACTGCCCCGCTGACCGTCTCCCCAAGTTCCCACCATTTTGTCCTGCTTTCCGTTTCCATCACAGCTCCCGTTTCCATTATTTTATTTATTTATTGGAGTTACTGGATAATTTTTCATGTCCGATTCTTTTTCTTTTTTAGGTTGCTAATAAATATTGTTATTGTTATTAGACTATGATCGAGTACCCACTACCCATATCACCGAGATATCCACTCACTAAGTGGTGATTCTCTCTCTCTCTCTCTCTCTCTCTCTCTCTCTCTCTCTCTCTCTCTCTCTCTCTCTCTCTCTCTCTCGCCTGCTACACCTCCAATATTTAATCATCTTATCTAATTCATCATGCAATTCTTTATAGCCAGAAACTCTCGCCAAGGGATTCAAACTTTTTTCGTTAATGCTTTATTGGATAAATATGATCTCTCTCTCTCTCTCTCTCTCTCTCTCTCTCTCTCTCTCTCTCTCTCTCTCTCTCTCTCTCTCTCTTTAAAAGTTAACGAGTCATACGAATTTAACAGTGGCAAGTAAATAGAAAACGAAGTCTTGGGTTAAAAGTTAGTGAGTCCCACGAGTCTTTAGAAAACGCTAATATATATTGTTATTGTTATTAGACTATGATCGAGTACCCACTACCCATATCACCGAGATATCCACTTACTAAGTGGTGATCTCTCTCTCTCTCTGAATGAAGTGAATATTTATTTTTTCGAAAAAAAAATAGCATGTATAGTTATTATGGATATACTCGATCATAGTCTAATAACAATAACAATATTTATTAGCAACCTAAAAAAAAAATCGGACATGAAGAATTATCAATAAATCCAATAAATAAATCCGAGCAACTGGTACCGGTACCGAGCAATCTGGTACCGGTACCGTACCTTTTAGCTGGTACCGTTAGTACCGGTATTGGTACAGGTACCTGCCCACCCCTATTCGCTACTCGTCCCTCGCCATCAGCTGAAGCGGTACTATTCATCACTCACCAGTATACCAGAGGACACCATGTCGGACGCCTACGTGTTCAACTACAAAGACGGTTCTCCTGGCGATGACATCTACCGCAACAACAAGACCATCATCGTTTCTTCCCTCAACTGCAGTTCCTGCTACGAAAAGAGGGGGTTTACTGGACGCCTACATGGATTATACCCGCACAGTAATCTCTACCGCGAAAGAAGCCCGATCTATCAACTGAACAGGTGTCGCTGGGAAGATCGTGGTATTCCCGGTAGTCTGCATATTCGCTATCCTCCGAGTGAAAATCTCCCTTATGTGGCGTGTATCCTAACCCAATATGCTCCTGGCCGCGAACTGGAAAATAACCCTATAAACCAAGGATATCTTCAGACGTCGAGATCAAAATTTCATTCGCGGGGTAAAGGAAGACAGTTATGATAACCGCCTCCGCTGGTTTAAAGAGTCCATCACAAAACTGGTAGAATGGGTGATTAAAAGCAACATTACAAGTGTCGTCTTCCCCTACAATATTGCAAGCGCTGGAATTCTTTACGTGTTGTGGAAAGCTGACTACCAACCGCATCTCCAAGAGGCTGCGGCTGAACTCCAACTGCATAATATATCGTGCGTCATCCTGGACAGATGGTGGACCTGCGATGAGCCTGAAACAAAATTAACTCTATCTGTGTCTCCCGAGCGAAACAGGAAGAGGAAACTGGTGGATACAGAGGACGACGCTGTGCCTGACGAATGGAAAAGAAAACGGGACGGTGCTGTAGTCGACGTGGGTCCTGAATAACTATAGCTCCAGACAATTTCCCAATAATTATGTACATCACTAAATGTAAAATATGTCAATAAATAACAATGTAATGATGTTAAGTATGATTTACCTTCAATATGTAATTGGCATCTCGTCATGTCTACCTCTATATAATGAAATAATTATAATATTTTTGCTAGTGTCTTGCTTGCTCTAAATGGAGTCACATCATATATATGTTACCAGCATTGCGGATGGGAAATTTACCCCAATTCCAGCACTAGCTTTACTAATAATATACAAACTCTAACATTAGACAAGGACGTGGAATATGAAGTCGGTCTACTGAACGTGTTGCTTCCCCGTCGGTATTACATTGTTAAACCGGGTGAACCAGAGTGTAGTATACACCTTGAATGTGGTATAAGACCAACGCCAGATTCAGAAGCTATTGAAAGACGCACACTGTCAAAGGCTATTAATGCTAATATCTTGTATAATGACACTGGGTATTTGCTGATGTGTGTTAATGGTATAATAACGACATTGATAAAGGAGATGGTCGATGGATACAACTACCATTTACTAGCGTATTCTAGAGAGGTTCTTGCATTTAGCTCCACAAATGATCATTTAACTTTGTTCTGCTACAATGGTTATCATCCACAAGTTGTATTTATTAAGGTTTCCTTTGATGCGCGACTGGCCCAGGTTCTCGGTTTTGTCCCCAACTTAGGTTATGCTGTGTTTTCTTCCTTGGGTACACATGAAGAACAAAAAAACCGTTCTTGTTCCGCTACATGGTCATGCCCCTCTGTTGAGAAATGGTGACGTACAGTGTGTTCTCATTTACACTGACCTTGTCAATCCCTCTAGGTATGCAGGGAAAAATGTAAATATTCTTGATGCCTTTTCGCTCTCCGGAGGTCTAACAAAAGGCGTGCATCCAACTATATATAAGTCCCTTAAATCCAAAGTAATTGATTCGATTTCTATTAAACTCACAGATCAAAAAGGTCGTCCTATGCATTTCGAAGAAGGATACCCTGTTACATGTTTACTTCATATCCGATCGCGTTGAATCTTTGAGTACATATTGCTGTATTAATAGGAATGTTGTCCATTTGAAAAGAGTCTCCTCGCCGCCACCATGCGGGTTACATTCATCCCTCCTTCCGTAGCAGAATATCATACCCTGTTTTCGAATGGCAAACAGATATCATCCCGAGGGAGTGGTATTGATGATATAGTCACACTTTCTTATGAACCAAGCTATCACAGAGGCGGGGGTTTATTCTCGGTTTTAGCTGGACTCGCTAAAAGAGCTTTCCCTTTCCTAGTGAAAAATGTCATTGTGCCTTCAGCTCGAACATTTGGAAACAACGTTCTAGATGATATTTCACAGGAAGCAACTTGAAGCTCTATAAAAAGCATGGAATTAATTCCTTAAAGCAAGCTGCAATGAAATTGACTAGAGGAAGCGGGAAAAAGAAAGTCAAGCGAGTCAGGAGGAAAAGGTGTTATAAAAGGACATCTTTACCGAGTTGGAATCATTGTTGAACTAAGAGCAGTATGGCGAGCATCACCAGCGCGGTTGGTGTCGGGAACCCGCGTTCTCCCCTGGGGCAATATGCCGCCGGTGTCAGTGAATTGTTTCCCCGCCCTAACAAAATGAGATTATTGGAAACAACGATTGCCTCCGTTATGATACTGATGTTTTACCTACTAACCTCGGATTCAATATGAAATTATCCGATAGATATAGAATTTCTCATTCCTGGAACACTTGGCAGTTTTATTGATTTGGGGAAATTGGTGTTGCACACCTCTTTACGCTTAACTAAGCCAGACAATACTACTCCTCTCGAAGACGCTCAACACGTTGAATTTGCAAATAATACCGCGCACAGCCTATTCAAATCAGTGCAATGTTTTTTGGGAGATGTAGCTGTTGACAATAATGTACTTTATGGGTACACGTCATACGTTAAAATGCTGAATACTTTGTCGCCCAACAAATTGAATACAATTGGAGCCAATGCTAATATTACCATCCCAGAGAACGGTTTTATTTCCAAAGTAACAGCAGAATACTTTGACAATGCCAGCGCGCAACACAAGACCATTATGAAGCGGGTTAAGACTCACGGTATACAACTCTGTACCCTTCTTCTGGATATAAGTTCTTTAGACAGTTACTTGCTCGATGGTATTTCGATTAGACTCAGAATGGAACTATCTAGTAATGCATGGCTGCTAAATTCTCCAACTGGCGATAACATTCGTCTGCATATAGATTCAGCCAAGCTGCTTTATACGCGACTGTTTCCTTATCCTAATGCACTTCATGCTTTGAACGCGTCTCTCGCCACAAGGAATCTTTTGAAATCGACATTTACCAAAACCCTCTTGAAAACCTATGTGCTAGCCAAAGACCAAACCTCAGGAACGTATGATCAACCGTGGGGTAATGTTATTCCGGAAAAACTCTCGCTTATTATAACGAGCATGGAAGCTCATTCTGGCGACTATACGCTAAATCCATTGTATTTGAGCCATGGCGATATAAGTCAAATAAGCAAGTGTTAATGGTAGAACCATGTATAATATTCCTAGTAAATTCCCTCATGACTATGCTGAGCTCTACCATCGTACTTTGGATGCACTTGGTTTTCACAAAGACCATTTAATCGGAAAGGATATTTTCGGCAAGGGGGCAATGATTTGCACATTTGATTTGCGTGCTGAAAACTTGAATGATAATTTGCCCGTTGAAATGAATGGGGGGCTTAGACTTAGCTTGAATCTAAGCAAGGGAGAAAACGAGAACCGTCTGTTGATACTGTTTGGCGAAACAGTGGGTATAATAACAGTTAATTCTGAAAGACGGCTGCAGTGTGATGTGCGCGCTTGAAGCGGCTGTGCGATGAACAACATGGAGATTGAAAGAGGATTGAGGGGCACATAGAAAGCAAGCCTTGTTTTAGGCGTGTTATTGGCAGACGAGGTAAACTCTATACCTCGATATAGAAAACCTATAGTGTGCATCGTCAATACGCTACCAAGTTATTCTAAAAGAGAAATGGGACACTGGATTTGTCTCTACTATGAACCGGGCATGGCAGTGTTCCTAGATAGTTATGCTCTCGATCCAAAATTATACTCTGATCATTTCAAATATATTGATTACCCCGGGCTCAGTATGTATAAAAATGCATTTCGACTTCAAAGCACGCGAAGCGATGTGTGCGGGGCTTATGCCATGTACTTTGCCTACAATGTTTCGCACTTGGGTGTAAGAGAAACTCTTGAAAAAATATGTATGGAGTTTTCCAAGACCGAATATTCGAGGAATGATGAACACGTGATGCGATTCGCTTACAGCAAGTTTATAATGCCCGTATGTCATCAAACATTTAACACGTGTTCATAAAAAGTAAGTATTGACTTATTGATTTTTTCATATTGAATTGTATTACATTCCATGAAGCTATTCTAAGCATAAATAATTTTCTAGTTCCTTTATCGGGGGGTGGGGTGGTTGTATACCATGCTTAAATCAGAGGTCTGGCTCCACTCACAGGACCTCACTCGTCACCGCCACTACCCCGTGCAGCCCCCGCCCCGTCCCGGGCCCCGAGCAATCCTGTCGCATCCTGTCGCCGCACCTCTCGCTACCGCCGCCGCCGCCGCCCGCCTGATTTGGCGGGCAGTCTTTTATGCATGAGCCGGATCGAAACATAAAAGCGTTTTATTCATGTTTCCACAAATCGAATAAATTTTAAGACAATTATTGTGTTTTTTTCATCCGTTTCTTTTTTTTTTTTTTTTTTTTGATAAAGGTCATATAAACAAGTCAAACAAACTCAATGTTTATTGGAATTTGGTCAAATTATGATTCCAGATTCATCATATGCAATTTTATAATATCATAGGCTCGAACATTAGTCCTATATACAGAATATATTTACATATATTTTATATTTAACATAAAAATAGCAGGCAAATTCTTACACTATAAACAGTATATACAACATTCACACCAGTCCCTATCTTATAAACAACTACAATTTATTCTGAAAAGTCTGTATCTACTAGCATATATTCAAGGGGGGATGATGAGAGCATTTGATTTATTTCTTCCTGTTCCGCGGCTTGCATTAACATGTCATCATCCGCCTCTACCCGTTTTATCAAGGGAAAATATTGCTCGACCAGCACATCCCGTTCTCCCCACAATTCATAGGTTTCTTCTTCTAGTTCTCCCATTTCACCGATCTCTTGCCCACCCATTACCTCGGCTAGTCTCGCTTCTGTTATGCCTCTTTCATCGCCTTCCTCCAAATTTTCTTCGTTTGACAGTGTCATGATCTGGGCTACCTCCTCCTCCTGCTCTTCCTCCTCTATCCCTATAGAATTATCGGGATGACCGTAAGATCGCGACTCCAAGGTGCTAATGTAGTATCTTTTGTCCTCAACTACAGATATCCCTCTCTTGGGATATTTTACTGTACTCATTCGTCCATTGCGCACTGTGAATCCCTGATAGTCAAAGGTAAATGTTTGCTTCTGGAATAGGGCGTCTATGTATCGCTGATGAGCAATTTTCTTCTTTATGAACTTTGGAACGCCCTTAGCTGAACTCAACCGGTCACCGTCTGCCAAGAGGATGGAGTAGCACTTTGGTTTTACACCTACAAATTCTGAGATGGTTCTTTCCCCCACTTCTGACTTGAGAAATCCAAGCTTTCCTTTGTTGTCTGTGCTGTACAAGGAATGTGAGGGGCTAAAGTTACTTGTGTCTATAAAGCTTTTGAAGGGTTCCTGCGAGTACTCTGTTAATAGATCAGGAGTTTCAATTTCTGTTTTTAAGGAATCAGTGTCGCAATACACTAGTTTCGCCCGATCCCCGTAATGAGCCTTCAACACATTGTAATAGAAATCATATAGTCGCAGCTTGGACAGCTCTAGGATGTAGTAGCCAATGTAGTTTGGATGATTCACCCGTGAATATTTCCTATGGCGAGTTACAACTACATGACCATCATTGAGAGGTACAACGCGTTTAAAGTAAGGACTTCGGGCCAGCTTCAAAACTTTTCGCGGTTGGTGACAATAACTATGTCTTCACTATATTTGGCCACGTTCATCAGGAATCGACCCAAAATGCTGTTTGAAATACACTTGATTGCATTTTTCTTGATAGGGCAAGTAGCACTTTTGCGGGCTTCTATGTTATCCTGAATGAAGTCCGCAAGAAAGTGCTTTTGCTTAAACGTATAAATAGCATGCACTTTTTTAACAACCAGGCCTAGTCGAATAAGTAGTTTAAGGAGGGGCAGAGCAAATAGCATTTTCTCCTGAGCAGCATGTGTTCCAATCAGTTTTATGTTCTTACACGGTGCTGGACGGTTTTCTTCTTCATACCATTCGCGTGTGACTGACGATATATCTCTGTTAGTGATATTGTGTCTTCTGATGATCAGTGGGAGGTCATCCGTTTTCTCAACGACTTCACGTGAGACAGCCTCAGTATCGCACAGAATGAGATATCCAAAATCGCCATCGGTTGCTTGATTGACCAAGCCCCCGCTCAAAAACGACTGCATTTCTGTCTCATCTAGTTTTCTCATATCCCCACATGGCAACTTCTCTTGCATTACAGTGGGATAAAGACTGTTGAAGTCAAGATATGAAAGGAAAGTGCTTCTATCATGTTTTGGATTAAACTGAGGGTTCGTGTAGATGTTATTGGCGCATACAAAACGACGCACAACACTTGTGTAGCCCCCACGCACATTTGTTTGAATGCAATGATATATGTCTGGGCTACTAAGCACCTCTAATTCCTGCTGTGTTTTTAGCAGAAAGGAGTCATAGGCAAATCCTGGCAGGCTAACATAATTTACAATATCCAACCTCCACTGGGTTTTCAAAATACCTCTCCACTCTAGGAAGACATCACATAGAAGACCAACATCCACTTTTACATAAAGCAACAAATAGTCCTTCAGGCTCTGACACCCAGCTACTTTCCAAACATTCTGAGCATGTTTATAATCACTTTCGGAAAGTTCTGCTTCTTGAAGCGAATTGAAAAAATCTTCGCGGGATGGAAGACGTGTCTCAGAAAGTCGTTCCATCGAATCCATATAGTCATAACAAAACACCTGCTTTCCCTTGATCAATAATGGCAACGCAGGTGCTGGCACATCTTTCAACATCTGTTGTGTGCATATGGGTTCGTTCCCATTACTGATGAATTGGTTCGCTAAAGCGGCGAGCGAACCAGACATAAAGGCATACGAGTCAATAAATCTCAAGTCATTTATGATGACTTCATGGTATTTGTGAACTGAACGTTTTGGTCTTAGTTTGATTTTCAAATCAGGTATCGTTAATTCACGCAGGATTAACGACATGTCGTAATTAACATTATGTGCAATGAGAGTGAGCTGCAATTTGTGATTTTTCATTTGGAGGTTGCATCTATTACAATAAGCTCCAATGTAATTGTTTCCTGATTTTTCATGGTCATGATGTTTTACTCCTTTACCTTTTAAAAAACCCTGTTTGCAGAGAAGACAGTGAGTTTGCTCATTGTGACGTGTCGTATCTTCATCGGTCATGTTGATTTTATTGTAGCCTTTAGAAAATTTCAACTTTTTCCAGGCACACTGCATTGTATGAATAAAATGGTTTACAGCATTACTTCCACAATAGGATCCGCTTTGTACTGTTTCTCCGTTTCTATTCACTATAATGTAAGCATACGCTATGGCAAAGTGATGTCTCTTTACACATCCAGACACATTCGAAGAAGGCTGTACGAGAATACTCTCAAAGTCATAGAATGCTAAATAAGATGGCTCATATGCCTTAGCATGATTAATAAATTTCACAGTAGAACCCGCGGGTGGGAATCTTAGTCTTGTGATCATCGTTGGGCAAATTAGCACATGTTCAGCAAGCGTTGTCTTGTTCTCACAGGCGCACAGGCAGATATCGCAAAACATTTTTTCCCGCGACGTTGGCAGGTAAACAGGTTCATGTATGCGTCAAAGTCTTGGATAAGAGCTAGGTGTCTGTTCCCCAACAACAGACAATGAACAACTTCTTGATCTTTGAGCTCCTTTCTGACAAGAGTTAGTTCGCCTTTTTTGTCTTCAACGTTGTCTAGACAGTAAACGCGAATACTTATGTTGTTTAATCTTTCAAGCCGACCGAGGTCTTCCCAGGATACCGGGGTTGGAATGTTACCCGTATTAATAGAGGCCAAGCAAGCATTCTCCCATTGCCTGCCCGATGGAACTACATTTCTTGACTTTAGATAGCGATAAGCTGTTAGAACTTGGAAAACACAGTCCGTGGGTCCCGAAGGGTTGAGAACTTGTGTTTTCCTGGAACCTATAGGATAGGGCACATACTCTCCAATACTATTGTGCAGCATTATAAGAGAGAAGGAAAATTTTACGCTAACTATTTCATCTAACGTAAATCCACTGCCCTCTTCGTCCGACATGTCATGTTCAAACCGATTAACAAAATATTCGGATAGTTCACGTACATATGAATCTATATCGTCATAGCTAATTACCTGCATATGACTTCTCATATACATATCTCTATATTGAACTCCACCGTCTGGGTCTTAAATGAATAAACTCAAATCCATTTAAACGTAAACTATAAAAGAAGGAGGTCTAACCTGCTGGCAGCCTTGGAATACAGACTCTACTGCCTCGCGAAGACAGCCAGTGTTGTTGTTGAAATATGATGCAATGTCGCCGTTGTCTGCCGGTGGGACGGGCACGTCGATCGTTGTTAAGGCCCCGTTGAAATGTTGGCTTATTTCACCTGGTGTTGGTGAGGGTGTTGTTGTCGGCCGTCCCGGGTTATAACCGCTGGGTCCTGGCTGTGGAGAACTGTTTGGATGGGAGAATCCCTCGACGGGCTTGCTTTTTCCTGCAGGTGTCTGAAGAAAGGTAAAATAATATTAGAGAGAAATAGTGAAATTACAATTTTTTTCCTTAGAACAGACGTGTGCGCAATAAAAAACGTAGAAACTTACCGTTTGTTCCTGTATTCGCTTGTTTTCGTTTTCGTCCACTACCGATCGCTGAAGAGGAGGGCCAATGGCTGAGCCTACCAGACCCGCCTTCTTCGGAGATAGTCCTTAAGGAATACGAAACACAAATGAAATTTTTTGAACCCCTCTATCCCGCACATATTTTACTGTGACACTTAAAATACAATATGGAAAATGTGTCTCTTGTAAAACACATTTTAACAATATTGCATTTCAGAAGATATTAGGTTTTGACCTACCTTTGGTTTTGACTGGCTTCGTCGCTGAGACCCGCCCGTGGAGAACAACTTCCAATATCGCTGGGGTCTGGTTGAGAGAAACCGACATCTGATCGATCAGAGCTAGTCGACGACGTCTCTTCTGAAAAAAGATAGAAAGACTAAAGTCGATATTGACCATGCTGCCCAGCTCTCTACCTCCCTCCCGTCATCCACATCTGCTACTGTTTTTATGACAATCATATAAAGTAACGCAAACATTTAAGTACTTACCATTGTTTCTAGTAGATATATCTTTCGATCCAGTCCCAAGGCCCTCTGGAAGGCAGGCCGCCCTATGAGCTGCGAGTGCGGACAACGGAAGTAATTATTACACCATGAACATTTGATACAGGGGTGTACAGGGTGCATCATGTTTACGGGAAACAAGAACAGGAGACCTCTTGACCCGAGACCGCCTTGAGAGCCTGTGAAGTGCTCGTTGGCTTGACGTCCATAAATACCCTTCGACATTGTGTGTTCGTTTGTACATGTGTGTGTGTGTGTGTGTGTGTGTGTGTGTGTGTGTGTGTGTGTGTGTGTGTGTTCCTCAGGTCAGTCCTTAATGACCCGAGGTTTATTGTAATGACTTGAATCATTAAGGCTTCCGAAGACCAGAAGGCGTGGCCTCAGATACATGGAGGTGTCATCAAACATTTTTTTCCGTGATTTTTATCTCGCATGAACAGATGTGTGTGTGTGTGTGTGTGTGTGTGTGTGTGTGTGTGTGTGTGTGTGTGTGTGTGTGTGTGTGTGTGTGTGTGTGTGTGTGTGTGTGTGTGTGTGTGTATGTGCGTGTGCGCGCAAGCATGTGTGTTCCTCGGGTCAGTCCTTAATAACCTGAGGTTTATTGTAATGACTTGAATCATTAAGACTTCAATAGGCGTGGCCTCAGATACATGGAGATGTCATCGATCCATTTTTTCCGCGATTTTATCTCGTATGGCCAGATGTGTGAGCGTGTGTGTGTGTGTGTGTGTGTGTGTGTGTGTGTGTGTATGCGCGTCAGTGGGAAGAAGGGAAAGATAAGACGCCGGAAACAGGTGCGCGGGGCACATTCCAGCCTGGTCATTAACCTAATGTCTTTAACCTTTTTCCGTGATTGTAATCTTGGGGTCACTCGAGATCTCGATCTTAACTTGTGTGTGTGTGTGTGTGTGTGTGTGTGTGTGTGTGTGTGTGTGTGTGCGTGAGTGTGTGTGTGTGTGTGTGCGTGTGTGTGTGTGTGTGTGTGTGTGTGTGTGTGTGTGTGTGTATGCGCGCCTATGGGAAGATAGATAAGACACCGGGAACAGGTGCGCGTGACGTATTCCAGCCTGGTCATTAACCTAATGTCTTTAACCTTTTTCTGTGATTATAATCTTGTGGTCACTCGAGCTCACGATTTTATCTTAACTCTTCAAGTACCCTCCGCTGACCCCCCCCCCCCCCTCTCGTGGTCATTCGAGGGTCCAAGATCTTAACTTACCCCTTCAAGCCCCCCTTCTCCCGACCCCCCCCCCCCGCCCTGCTGGGCACCCCTACTCCCGTCACCCTCTCGCTTCCGTACGCTAGTCCGAGAGGGGGTGAGGGGGGGGTGGGGGGGGTGAGGATGGTGAAAAGGTAAAAGAGATGGGGGGGGGGTCCAGATGCCCCCTCTTCCGTAACCCCCCAACCCCACTTCCAGTACCCCCACTTCCGTAACCCCATGACCCCCCAACCCCCACTTCCAGTCCCCCCCACTTCCAATTACCCCCACTTCCGTACATTTGTTACTACTGACCGAGAGTGAGTAGTGTAAGGTGACTTGCCGTCACCTGCCCTCACCTGTCGTCACTTGCCCTCACCTGTTTGCCTGCCTGTGCTGCCTACCTGCAGGCCTACCTGGGTATCACTGGTCAGCAACAGATCGGCCAGGTAGAGGGACAGCCAGTCAACCGACCAGCCAGACAGTCAGCCAACCAACCAATCAGCCAATCAACCAGCCAACCAATCAGCCAGTCAGTCAACCACCCAGTCAACCAGCCAGCCATCCAGTCGGTCAGTTAGACAGACAGTCACTTTACCAATCAGCCAGCCAATCAACCCACCAGGCAACAGTCAACCAGACAGCCAGCCGTGGCAGTCAGCTTGACAGCCAGTCTACCAGTCTCCTCCTCCAAAAGGACTGATTTTTTCGGTGTATTTAGCTTCGCAGCATTCTCAAGCGATCTCGCGTAATCACTTAACACAAATGCTGAAAGTCCTGCCATTTGCCCGCGGGTAGTGACTTAGGGATGGGGCACACGTGGTGCGTCTGCTCACTCTGCTGGGGAGGTGACCACCAGCGAGTTTGCAAACGACGCACAAGGTGCAGACGATGCTATTTCGTGACGTCACTGCAAAACCTCTCTCTCTCTCTCTCTCTCTCTCTCTCTCTCTCTCTCTCTCTCTCTCTCTCTCTCTCTCTCTCTCTCTCTCTCTCTCTCTATATATATATATATATATATATATATATATATCCCGTCCAGCCCCGCTGACGGCTCTGAGCCGTCGCGTACGTGTGTAACGCTCAGCCCCGCCGAAGGCTCTCAACCGTCGCAAGTTCTCGACCCTTTATCTCCGTACCTAACTGTTTTAGGCTTGTAATATTCATACACGTTGTGAGTCAAGATACGGGGCAAGTTTACACTACTTGACAACTTACGTACCAGTCCTCATTTGTCACTCACAGTATGAAATATTTGCGCGACGTCATTTCAGCCTTTGTGCTGGGTGAGTGCAGACATGGCTGACTGCCCGCGCTGCCCCCGCCAGGGGAAGATAACTCTCTCTTTGGCTGAGGCAGTAGATATGGTGTAACAGATGAGTATATCGTCAGTGCCTCAGATGACTGGTGTTGGTTATCCTCCTCGCTTGGTAGAGCGACACTTCTCCCGCTTCATTCCTCCTAACCCCACCAAAAAGAACCCTTTTTGAAGGTGTCATGTGTATGCCAACACGACGCGCAGGGAGCAACGAAGGAAAGACACAAGGTCTTACTGTCAAGAGTGCGATGTTGGCCTGTGTTATGACCAGTGTTTCATGGACTACCATACCCTTCTACACTTCTGAAGCTCTCGGTGACTAACAGTGAGAAAAGATGCTAATTTTGTACACTGTTATAACAAGTATGTAAATATATACTAGCCTACTACTTTCTCGCTTATCTATATCTTTTTATCAAGTATTGGGAGTTAGATACAAAGTAAAAATAACGTAGGTGGGTGATACAGGCGCAACAAGGCTGCCCCGCCACCTGCACCTTGACAACTAACACGGAGCAGAGCCTTGTCCCAAAGTTTAACATAATGTTGAATTTTATGTTGCTAAAACACATGATGCTTTATTCAGGAACATCCTAACACAACACTCATCTATCATACGCGTAAATTATTGCCTGATGTGTGTTGCTAACGGACGCCGGTCAACGCCGTACCTCCCTCTCCGCCACCAGCTGGATTACGCGCAGAGCATAAACCCTGCTGTTGAGCACTAAATAGCTTTGGTGAGTGATTTTATGTACTTCAAGTGTTATAACTAAGGGTTTCCGATAGATTTCCGAGAAAAAAAATATTCGAAAAATTTGGCGGTTCTGGGTGTTACAGCATCGTACAACTTTGGCGGTGACTTTTTTTGTGTGTGCCCTTGAGCTGCCTCCTTTGTTGTAAAATATATATATATATATATATATATATATATATATATATATATATATATATATATATATATATATATATATATATATATATATATATATTTTTTAGAACAAAGGAGGCAGCTCAAGGGCACACAAAAAAACAATAAAAAAAGCCCGCTCATCGCTGCTCCCATAAAAGAATCGGAAGAGGCGGCCAAAAGCAAGGTCATACTCGGGAGGAGAGGTGTCCTGATACCCTCCTCTTGAAAGAGTTCAAGTCGTAGGCAGGAGGAAATACAGATGAAGGAAGATTGCTCCAGAGTTTACCAGCGTGAGGGATGAAAGAGTGAAGATGCTGGTTAACTCTTGCATAAGGGTTTGGACACTATAGGGATGAGCATGAGTAAAAAACCGTGTGCAGCGGGGCCGCGGGAGGGGGGGAGGCATGCAGTTTGCAAGTTCAGAAGAGCAGTCAGCTTGGACGTATCGATAGAAGATAGAAAGAGAGGCAACATCGCGGCGGAATTTAAGAGGTAGAAGACTATCAGTAGGAGGAGGAGAGCTGATGAGACGAAGAGCCTTAGCCTCCACTCTGTCCAGAAGAGCTGTGTGGGTGGAGCCCCCCCATACGTGAGATGCATACTCCATACGAGGGTGGACAAGGCCCCTGTATATGGATAGCAATTGCGCGGGGGAGAAGAACTGGCGGAGACGATATATATATATATATATATATATATATATATATATATATATATATATATATATATATATATATATATATATATATATATATATATATATATATATATATGTGTGTGTGTGTGTGTGTGTGTGTGTGTGTCGTGCCCGGAAATTCGGGGCACTAAATGATGTTAAAAGAAAATTCAACTAATGGGGTATTTGGGGAAAAATCAAGGGGGACTCACCTCTGGGGGTAGAGTTGCTGCCACCACCCAGAGATCTACCGATAAACTATGCCACCGGTAGCTCACAGGGAGCCTTAAAGTATATGTATATAAAAGACTAAGAACTTAATTAGGGGTCTCCCTTGGACTGCAGAGCAGCAGCAGGTAACGTGGGCAGCAGGGAAAACTCCAGGGGGAAAAGGTAGGTACTGTAACTGCACAGCACAAAAAAAAAACTCACGACGGGGAGAAGAGATAAGAAATAAAGGCCTATAAATATGGGTTGGTACATTTATTCATGTGATACTTAGTTTAGGAGGTATACACAGTCATAACTGATGACACGGTTTACAGTTAACAGCTAATTGAAGGCACAATTTTCCCGAAAACTGACAGAAGTGGGCGAAATGGATACACGACGGAGTTCAAATTTCTCCTATCACAATGGTAGTCAGAACATGGTTGAGAATTCTCTGCGAAAAAACCTTACCCTTGCGCTGGTGTACATCTATTGCAAAACCAGGTACATAAGATATATGAAGAAAAAAATACTCAGGGAGGGGAAACTTTACACTTCCGGGGAGGCCCATACACGGCGAGAACAATTTCCGTCGAAACGACAAACATACAGCCCCCTATTTTACTAACCCTTCTTACTCTAGAGATAAACCACAGATTAATGGCCTATATACTCACAAAATACTTTCCGTAATAGGGGCATAAGAAGGAAATTTTGGGGGCTCGACTCCCCGTTCTTACTCCCCCCACCA
Organism: Eriocheir sinensis; assembly: GCF_024679095.1. Classification (NCBI taxonomy): domain Eukaryota; kingdom Metazoa; phylum Arthropoda; class Malacostraca; order Decapoda; family Varunidae; genus Eriocheir; species Eriocheir sinensis. The sequence goes on from NC_066551.1 coordinate 15,041,458, forward strand.
GGCTCCAAGAACGCTGACGGGGGTTTCCTTCCTACAACCCTTACCACAGAAAGAAGAGGAGTATTGAGATTAACAACTAAAAGAACACATCGGGAAAGAATCTCGGGATTCGTGTAAGTGTATGTGTTGTGTGTGTGTGTATGAGTGGGTGGGTATGTGGCAGTAGTTTTTACTTTTGAAGCAGCGGAAATATCTATGCAAGGTGGATGACTTTAACAGATAGGACATTTACAAGCAAGAGCTGGCAACAACTCCGAAATGCGTGCGCTGGTAGGGGGAGGGGAGGAAAGGGGAGGGACGGTAGACGCTAAGTTCTGGCGGGAAAGTGACGTGATAGGATTGCACCACCTTGTGTAATTGTAGTCTGAGGGGGGGGGGGATGTGTTATGTTATAGGTTGTGATTAATGATAGCTTCTTACAATTACTTACATATCTATGATGGCCTTGTAGTGACTTATAATCACTTATAACTACTTATGCTCACTTATACCTACTTGTAATCACTTATAATGATTTAACCTACGTCTTTTCCTTATACTTCTAAGTTTCTCCTCCTCCCTACACATCCCGGCATTACACGAGATCTTCACCCGGTAAAATAGATTTTTTCGCGGCTCGTCGGCACCTTGTCTCTCCCATACATGTTCCAACAAACAAACGACCGAACCCAAGGAAACGGAGTGTGAGAGGGGAGAACCTACTACTAAGGGGACTTCCCTTCCCCGACTGCGCTGACACATCCCTCTGAATCACCCTCGTGGTACCTGTAGGTCCACTTGCACCTACGTACCCCTGGGGGTCGTTTCTCTGACTGAACTGGGTAAAGTATGGGAATGGACATGAATACCCCAGCCAACCTCACACCGGGGTCACAAGCTAGGGAAAAGACTAGTCCGCCCGTAGCATTCTCGCTGTCGAGTTACCCCCTGGAAATAGGTGCACAATCATCCTACCTGTCTTTCGATCACAAACATTCACCCAGACACGCAACCTTGCACTTCCCACCCATTCCTCAGCAACTGGGGAGCGCCCGACAGGTCCTGAAATACTGACTCTGACCCCGAATGGTGTTGGCTGTCAAGTTAGACTTTCTCACCGAACTCCCGAATTAAAATACCCTGTCCACTCCCACACTAATCCCTGACCGCTCTGATAAGACACCTGAAAGAAAACTATATAGGGGGGAGAAGTAACCCGGACTCAATTCTCCCGGGTCACACACGCAGGTCCTTTACCCACGCCTAAACCCATGCATCCTAAGGCATTCAGCATTAACACTCCTAAATCAACTTCGGGGGGGTCTGCGCACTCGCGGTGGCAATTGTTCGTCTTCTGGCTCGGGTTCAAAAGTACAGTCAGGCGGTTCGACCAGCCACGTACTCCTCTTCCCCTAGGTAGGGCTTTACTTGTCCAGCAGCTCGTTGCACCTTTTTCCCTGTGAACAAGCTTTCCATCACGCACACGCTCCCACCCAAATGTTTTTCCACCACTCGGTAAACCCCATCCCACCTGTGATTTAGCTTCCGGCAGGTGCCCGGTATTGTGGTTTCCCTCATCACCCATACCAGTGAGCCCACCTCCACCGCTCGGTTGACCCGCCTTCAATAGGCAACTTGGCGGTAATGTCTGGACATGCGCTGGTGGGTACTGAGGATAAGGGTGTGTGCCTCTGTCATCTCCTCGTCTCCGCCGTCGACCGACGGGAGTGCCGCACTCACTAACCTGGGTGGATGTCGAGAGAAGACGGCGAAGTACGGCTGTTTGCCTGTAGAGGTGTGCACCGCCTGATTCATGGAGATCTGGCAGGGTTGAAGTAGTTGGGGCCAACGAAGAGGGTGGCCCTGGCAGAGGGCGGAGAGGACCGCCTTGAGGGTCCGATGCATCCTTTCCGTGATGCCGTTGCCTTGGGGGTGGTAGGGAGTCGTGTAGAACAGGGTGATGTGGTACTTGTGGCAGAACTGCTGGAACTCTCTGCTGGTGAATTCTCCTCCGTTGTCCAGCACGATGCCACGAGGGGTCCCGTAGTCTGCCAGGTGCTGCCATAGTGCGTGTGTGATGTTTGTGGTGTGTTTTGTTTTAAGAGGGAAAAACCTAACAAACCTACTATAATGGTCTACTACCGTGAGGGCATAACGGAAACCGTGACTCCCTCTTCCTCTTCCTCCTGTTCCTCTCCTTGTCCCTCTTCATCAATTACCTACATGTTTTCCATGTCCTTCCTATCATTATTCTTTTTCCTCCTCCTCTTCTTCATCTTCTGCCACAACAATGGCAGAAGATCTGTGGCAACTAGGGAAACTTTAAGCATAGTACAGGTTTTATCCGTCGCGAGAAAGTGCTTTCAGCTGTGTTCTTTGTTAATATCCCACCGCTTAAGCCACCAGTGTCGTGCCCGGAAATTCGGG
>NC_066551.1:15043963-15067457 GCF_024679095.1 Eriocheir sinensis
TCTTAATTACGAAGAAAGGCTTTCCACCCTTAAGTAAAATAGTAATAGTAGTAAAGTGGTAATAGTAGTAGTGAGGTAATAGTAGTAGAAGTGAGGTAATAATAGTAGTAGTGCTGTAATAATAGTAGTAGTGAGGTAATAGTAGTGGTAGTATGGGAGTAGTAGTGGTAGTAGTAAGGGAGTAGTAGTAGTAAGAGAGTAGTAGTAGTAGTAAAGGAGTAGTAGTAGTAGTAAGGGAGTAGTAGTAGTAAGAGAGTAGTAGTAGTAGTAAGGGAGTAGTAGTAGTAGTAGTAAGGGAGTAGTAGTAGTAACAGTATAGTAGTAGTAGTAGTAGCAGTGTAGTAGTAGCAGTGTAGTAGTAGTGGTAGTAGTAGTAGTAGTAGTAGTAGTAGTAGTAGTTATAGTAGTAGTAAGGCAGTAGTAGCATATAACCAATCAAAATGAAAGGGGAGAAGACAACCCTCAAGATATTAGGTCACTAAGGAATGAAATCTTCATAAACAGAGAAGAAAAACAGAGACACTCTGAGTAACCTAATGAGAGAACACCCAGAAGACACAAGGAGGAGGACAGATATTGCACAGGAAGTGGGCGCTTCAAGCTGGCTAACCACATGGCCTATCAGGGCAAAAGGCTTAAACTTAAACAAAAAAGAATTCACTGATGCCCTTGCCCTCAGGTATGGCTGGCCAGTGGATAGGCTCCCAAACATGTGTAACTGTGGCTCACCCTTTAACCAAAATCATGCCATGACATGCAAGAGAGGAGGTTTCGTCTGCATGAGACATGATGAAGTAAGAGACGTAACAGCTCAAATGCTGAAAGAAGTCTGCCACGACGTGACTGTGGAACCCATGCTGCTCTCTCTGCAAGGCGAACACCTCGCCAGACGCACCGCTAATGTTTCGAACGAAGCACGAGTGGATGTTAGCGCCAGAGGGTTTTGGACTCGTGGACAAAGGGCATATTTTGACATAAGGATCTTTGATCCCATGGCCCATTGCCACAGAGACCTGACCCTTGATGCAGCCCACAGAAGAAACGAACAAGAGAAGAACAGAGCATATGAAGAAAGAATACAGAATGTGGACCAGGGCTCCTTCACCCCGGTAGTATTCACGACGGCAGGAGGGATGGGACCAAGGGCGCAGAGCTTCTACGCAAGACTCGCCGAAACACTGGCGGATAAGAAACAGCAGCCAAGAAGCAGTGTGGATGAGATACAGGCTGTCCTTCTCCCTCCTGAGGTCAGCCTTGGTCTGCCTGAGAGGAACCAGGTCACCTGCACACAAAACCACCCGCATTGCCGACCTGGACTTTGAGGCGACGGTGGTTGATAGTCGTATCAACCACAAGCTCTGTTAGCTTAAAAGTAATATGTTTAGTAAGGTTTGTAATATTAAATAAAGATGGTTGTCGGCCACAGTCATTGGCGGGGTGGGGCCAATGATTTGCTTTGTGAAAGGATATGAGAGAATATACCGCTCGCAACGCAACTCTAATAGATGGAGGCCCGTAGTAGTAGTACTAGTAGTAGTAGTAGTAGTAGTAGTAGTAGTAGTAGTAGTAGTAGTAGTAGTAGTAGTAGTAGTAGTAGTAGTAGTAGTAGTAGTAGTAGTAGTAGTAGTAGTAGTAGTAGTAGTAGTAGTAGTAGTAGTAGTAGTAGTAGTAGTAGTAGTAGCAGTAGTAGAAGTAGTAGTAGTAGTAGTAGTAGTGGTAGTAGTAGCTGTAATAGTAGTAGTAAAATAGTAGTAAATTAGTGATAGTAGTAATAATAATAATGAAAGTAGTAGTGTAGTAACAGCAAAATAGTAGTATAGTGAAAGTGGTAGTAATAATAGTAGTTTACAGTAATAATTGTTATCGGGTAATAATGTAATAATAGATGATAAAGGTTAATCACTCATAATAAAAGCTATAATAAGATAATTGATAAAAGTCATTACCATTACCATTTTATGATATTGCAATATAATAAGTAAGTAAGTGATAGTAAATTGTAATAATAGTAATGATAAGTAATACATTATATAATAAGTAATAATAATAGTAATAATAATAGTTGTAATAAATTGTAATATTAGTAATAGTAATAATAATAATAGTAATAATGATAGTAATAATAGCAATTATGATAATAGTAATTATGATAAAGGTAATTATAATAATAGTAACATTAATAATAATAATAATAATAATAATAATAATAATAATAATAATAATAATAATAATAATAATAATAATAATAATAATAATAATAGTAGTAACATTAATAATAATAATAATAATAATAATAATAATAATAATAATAATAATAATAATAATAATAATAATAATAATAATAATAATAATAATAATAATAATAATAATAGTAACATTAATAACAATAATAATAATAATAATAATAATAATAATAATAATAATAATAATAATAATAATAATAATAATAATAAAGATAATGCTAATTAAAATGAAAATGAAAATGGAAAAATCTGATCATTCAAGTGTCACAAGAGGTAACCAATGATAACGATAATAATGATAATACAAGTAATATAATAATAATAATAATAATAATAATAATAATAATAATAATAATAATAATAATAATAATAATAATAATAATAATAATAATAATGAAAATAATAATGATATTAATACTAATGAGAATATTAAAAAATAAGAAAATATTAGTAATAATATTAATAATGATAATAAAAGTATGATAATAATAATAAAAAAATAGTAATAAAGATAATTGTAATGATAGTAAATATTAAAATAAGTACTAGCAATAAGATTAGTAGTAGTAATTAATAGTAGTAGTAGTAGTAGTAAGGTAGTAGTAGTAGTAGTAGTAGTAGTAGTAGTAGTAGTAGTAGTAGTAGTAGTAGTATTGTAGTAGTAATAGTAGGAAGGTAGTAGTAGTATTGTAGTAGTAATAGTAGTAAGGTAGTAGTAGTAGTAGTAGTAGTAGTAGTAGTAGTAGTAGTAGTAGTAGTAGTAGTAGTAGTAGTAGTAGTAAGATAGTGGTAGTAGTAGTGGTAGATGTAGTAGTAGTAAGGTAGGAGTAGGAGTAGTAAGGTGGTAGAAGTAGAATTAAGGTAGTAGTAGTAGTAGTAGTAGTAGTAGTAGTAGTAGTAGTAGTAGTAGTAGTAAGGTAGTAGTAGTAGTAGTAGTAAGGTAGAAATAGTACTAGTAGTAAGGTAGTAGTAGTACTAGTAGTAGTAAGGAAGTAGTAATAGTAAAGTAGTAGCAGTAGTGGTAGTAGTAGTAGTGGTAGTGGTGGAAGTAGTAGTAGTAGTAGTAGTAGTAGTAGTAGTGGTAGTAAGAGTAGCAGTAGTAGTAGTAATAGTGGTTGTAGTAGTAATGGTCGTAGTAGTAGTAGTAGTAGTAGTAGTAGTAGTAGTAGTAGTAGTAGTAGTAGTAGTGCTAATAGGAACAATGAAAGTGGCAAAAGTAATTATAGAATATGAGCAGTGGTATTTATGATAAGGGAAACCAGTAATTAATGTGTGTTTTGTATAGATAATAGTAGCATATAATAAGCTAATAACAATAATAATAACATAATAACAAAATAATAATCATAATGATAATTACAATCCTATTCCTAAATAATAATACTAACAGCAATGGCAATAATAATAGTAATAATAGTAATAACAATAAAAATGATAATAATATTAATAAAAATAATAATGATGATGATGATAATTAATAATAATAATAAAAAAAATCACTTTGAAATCAAAACAATAGCATTAGTAATAGTATTAATAGGGTAACAGTAGTAATTATTCTAAGAAGTCATAAATTGACAGAAAATATACATTTAGGAGTGAAAAACATACCAGTAGTAAATAACTGGAGCGTAATACGTATAAATACAATCAAGATTAGTGGTAAGCTAGTAGGTTACATTTATGTATAGAAGTAATGGTAATGGCAGTAGTATATTAGGAGGTTAACAATATAAAAGTAGGATAACAGCAATGGTAACAACAGCAATGGTTTATAGAAATAAATTTCGGTGTTAATAATAAGGATAATAAGATTATCAATGATAATATTAATGATAATACCACTAATAATAATCTTAATAACACTAATAATATTATTAATAATACCAATAATGATATTAATAACATTAGTACCAATAATAATAGTAATAACAATAATAATGATGATAATAATAATAATAGTAATAATAACAATAACAATAACAATAACAATAACAATAATAATAATAATAATAATAATAATGATAATAATAATAATAATAATAATCTTAGTACATAAGTAGAGTGGTAAATAAAACTAGTACCTCATATATCAATAATAATAATGATAATAACAACAACAATAATAATAATAATAGTAGTAATCATAATGATATTGATAATAATAGCAATAATAATATTAGTACAAATAAACTACTACTAATAAGAATGAGTAATAATGCATATCTTGTTGATAACACTTACAATGAAAATACTTGCAATAATGTTAATAATAGTTTTAATAATCATATTAGTGAAAATAATATTAATAATAATAATAATAATAATAATATTAATAATAATGATAATAATAATAATAACAATGATACTAAATAATTTAGGATGACTGTTTGGTAGTTCTTAGTTGCACTGCTATTAGTTATTACTGCTTTAATATTAATGGCCTGTAGCTGTGTAGCGGTCGTGGATATTTTAACAATGGTTATTGTTTTAAATTGTACTAGCAGTTATAGTTTTTAATTATAAATGTAGAAAGAAGAAGAAGTAGTAGTAGTAGTAGTAGTAGTAGTAGTAGTAGTAGTGGTTAAAGTAGACATAGTAATAGTAGTAGTGGTAGTAGAATAAGTTTTTTTTTGTTGTTACTGGCAGTGTTGGTGTAAGTGGTGGTCAGAGAGTACTTATTGTTATTATAGTTGTGGTAGTTGTGGCTGAAGTAGTAGCAGCAGTCGAAGTGGTAGCAGCCGTAAGTTGATTGTAGTCTAGTCGGAGGAGGCGATTTCCAGGTACGTGTCCAGCATCACGGGGTACTTCTCCAGGAAAGCCACCAAGGTTTGTTCGTCGACAATAATTGTGTGCCGTACTGTGGAGTTTTTGAGTTTTATGGTGATCTTTCCATCCTTTGTATGGCACTGTTGGAATTTTTGTCTGTGGACTTTCCTCACTGCTAGCACCTTTTTCAGGATGTTGTATCTTTTTGGGGTCAAGCTCTCGTTGATGTAGAGATTCGGTTTTAGGTTTATGCAGGCCCCCACAAGGTCATATTTCAGGGACCTGTTCACCAATTTGACGACGATGGGCCTGTTTCTGTTTTGTTGAACGGGCCCGAGCCTGTGTGCCACACTTATGTCTTCTTCTTTGACATTTATTTTCAGCTGGTCTTTGAAGGTGGACACCACGAGACTTTTGGCGTTTTCAGGTGCCGTTTCTGGGGGAAGTGCGGGACCACTAACAACCACTGTGTCGTTTCGCTCATATTGTTCGATGCTGTCAATGTGTGTTTCAAAGCTGTGTAGTTTGTGTTTCAAGTCATTCATTTCAGTTTCCAGGTTGGAGATTACTGTCTTTCTTTGCCATTTCTTTTTATTATTTATAATTCTGTTTTGAATTGCAATGTGATGATCACTTTTAGAATTTTGACCAGCGCCTTTGATTCCTCCGAGAGGCCAGCCATCATGTCACCTAGTTCACTGTCCACAAGGTTGGGTTAGGCACCAGCGGCAGATGCTGTAGCGGAACGGCTCGTTGGGGTTTGATTCGGTGTTGTTTGTGAGTTGGCCCGTAGTTGTCAGAGACCTTCAGCCGCTCCTCGTCTGGTATTGGTCATGGTAGTGGAATATACACACACTGCTTATGATGGAGTTTCACTGGTGTTGTTTGTGTGTTCACTCAACTGTTTTTTCTTGTTACTGCTTAGTTTGTTGACTTCACTACAATCACATGCAGGCACTTGGACTTGGTACTTTGTATCTGATGACCTCTGGCAACATTCAGTTAATCACTGCAATAGTCACTGTCTGTATCATATTTCTGTGTTCACTATAAAATAGTCTTGTGCTAGATCATTGTTCTGTTCACCCGGTGCAGCTGTCCAGAGCAGCCGACACGGGAATGAAGGAAGCTAGGTAGGAGCGAGGGGTCTTGTCTCGATCAAGGCGGGGTACGAAGTGAAGTGAAGTGGCTGCGGTAAGGGACTGGCCGACACCCACCAACGTGAAGGAGCAGCGGAGCTTCCTCGGGTTGTGCTCATACTACCACAGGTTTGTGAAAGGCTTCGCTATGATTGCTGCACCACTGCACCTCCTGACGAAGAAGGGGCGCAAGTTTGAGTGGACAGCGGAAACTCAGGTTGCCTTTGAGAAGCTCAAGGAGGCCCTCATCAGCTCGCCCGTACTCACCTACCCAGACTCCTCTAAGCCAAGGCAAGTATAGAGAAGGTATCGTCATACAGGCGGGAGGAAATCACTCGTTGGCAACTCCTATAGCCTTTCATTTGTTGTCCGTTCTCATCTTCCAAGAAATTCAACTTTTCACTTTCACCTGTTGGCTGTCCTCCTTTGCGTTTGTTTAGTCAAGTCAGGCTCGCCGCTCAAGTGAGGTGAGCGGCGAGTCTGACTTGACTAAACAAATGCCGAAGCGAATGAACGCCGTCACGGCTCGGACTATGTTCGGAGGTGATTTTGACCCTCTGTATATTTTTACCTCGGGACGTACCACACACCATCAGAAGCAGAAAAGCATGCAGATTTAGAATCTGTGCTTAAAAAAGTGATGCGACGAAAGCCAGCTGAGTACTAAGGAGTTGAAGGGAAATAAGTGCACGAAAATATTTATTCCCTACTTCATTTAACTCTGATTTTCGTATGTGTGATTTTACATTATTGTTACAATTTTATGCTAGTGTGATGCATAATCTTCTCAGGAAGATGATGGTGGTCTCAGGTTTTCGTAAAAATGAATGTTGGGGTCAGGAAACAGGGTGGGAGTGATGTGTGTGAAGTCGTCGGTTTGGGCAGACAACGAGGATGGGGCGGGGCTTAATTTGGCTCGAGGAAGGGGCGGAGCTTATCGAGACGCCAGCCAATCATCGCCCAGGATGAGATGCCGTGAACATTTCTATATATATTTTTTATTCACCGACAACTGCTTCAGAGGGTATATAACAAAAAATCCACATCTTATTTTATTTTGTTGTAGTAGTTTATAACATAAAAAACATCCTAGAGGTCCTAATAAAAAAGCTCATTTAAAAATTTGGTTCTTCACGTTCTATGAGAGTGACGATACCTCTCTATACTTGCCTTGCTCTAAGCCTTTTATACTGGATTGTGATGCCAGTGATGAGGGGATTGGTGGAGTGCTGGCCCAAGCATGTGCCGACATGGAGCGGGTTGTGGCCTACTTTAGCAACAAGCTCTTCCCAGCCGAGAAAAACTATTGCGTGACCCGGAAAGAACTCCTGGCAGTAGTCAAGAGCCTTGACTTTTTCCATGCTTACCTGTACGGTGCAACTTTCACCATCCGCACGGATCACGCTGCATTGCGGTGGCTGAAGTCACTGAAAAACCCTGAAGGCCAGCTTGCTCGCTGGATAGGTAAACTAAAGCAGCATCACTACACTATTGTGCACCGATCTGGGCTAACACACGGCCCCTGCCTACCTGAGTGTCAACATTGCCTCCAGAGGGAAAGCGTCCAGAATATGTGCCGCCGCACTACAGTGGAACAGACAGCGGAGGTGCCATGGGAAGACTTGGGAAAACTTCAGCGGGAGGACCAAGATCTGAGACCAATTATGAAGTGGCTGAGTCAGTCGTCAACGCGACCTGGGTGGGAAGTAATCTCGAGAGAAAGCCCTACCACCAAGAATTACTGGACTCAGTGGGACACTCTTCGGATGGACAACAGGGTGTTGCAGCGACGCTGGGTCTCTCATGATGGTCTCGACCACTACTGGTCCACGGTGCTACCTATGAAGTCCCGGGAAGACGTCCTGAAAGGAATGCACGACAGCATCACCAGCGGACACCTTGGGGTAGAGAAGACACTGAATCGCCTGCGCCAAAGGTTCTACTAGGTTGGCATGAGGAAGGACATGGAAGAATGGTGTCACGCGTGCGAGGTGTGCTGTACAAAGAAGGGCCCCGAGAAGCGTCACCGTGCCCCATTGCAACTATACCAGGTTGGAGCCCCCATGGAACGGGTGGCAGTGGATATAGCAGGACCCTTGCCTCTGACGACGAAAAGCCTTCACCTTAGTAGGTGAAGTACTGAAACAAACAAAACACAAGCTATACCTACATGTTATCTAAATTATCCCTAAGCATCCTGTTAAACCTCTCTGTAGCCTTGGGTAGGGCCAGCATTATTGTGGGAGGCCCCTTCATTATTTACCAAATTTCTACCCGGACGAGTTATAGTAAACCCAATCGGATAAAGATTACATATAGAATGGAATTCCACAGCTCCATTACCTTGTTTGATTTTGACAGTTCTTACTTTATTATCCAACCCCTTTATGAGAAGGGAGCTGAAGCCCTCCAAAGACCCTTCCCATGTCCTCACTAACCGTTTCCCTATTGTCTCACCAACACCGGAGAGTAGTTCAGCATGCTCTCTAAAGACAGATCCTCTCTTTATCCACACCACACTACATTCACACAACATATACACCTTTTCCCAAAATCAAAATTTCAAAATGGCGCACATACACCAAGCCTCGGAGTCCCTGACTGGGGGACCACAAATTCCCCAGGAGGACTCCTTCTGGTTGCCGACCCGAGAGGTGTCTTGATAACTCCTCGAACCTCTTTCTTCTCAATTTCTGCAACATTCGCGGTCTTCGCTCTAATTTTCATTCTGTGGAACATCATCTCTCCTCCTCTAAACCTCACCTTCTCTTCCTTACCGAAACACAGGTTTCTGAGGCTACTGACAGCAATCTCTACTCTGTTCCCTCCTACTATCTCTATCCTAAATTTCAATCCAAAGCTGGATGTTGCGCCTACGTGCGCAACGACATCACTTGCTCTCGTGCCCACGACCTTGACTCTTCTGAATTTTCCACCATCTGGTTAAGACTTCACTGTCATTCTATTACTAAATACATCTGTGCTGTTTATCTCTCACCTAACTCTACCAACTATGTAAAATTCTTTGACTATTTGAATTCTAAAGTGGAGCACATCTTGACCCACTCTCCATTCGCTGAAATCTCCATCCTAGGAGATTTCAATGTTCACCACCAGCTTTGGCTTTCATCCTCTTTCACTGACCATCCTGGTGAACAAGCCTACAACTTTGCTATCCTCAACGACCTAGAGCAGTTGGTCCAGCACCCTACACATATTCCCGACCGTCTTGGAGATCGGCCCAACATTCTAGACCTCTTCCTTACCTCAAACCCTTCTGCTTATTCTGTCAAACTGTTCTCTCCGTTGTGCTCCTCCGATCACAATCTTATTTCTGCATCCTGTCCTATCGCTCCTGTACACCCTCTGGACCCACCGAAGAGGCGATGCTTCTGGCATTTTGCTTCAGCTCGGTGGGATGACCTGAGGATGTACTTTTCCGATTTCCCGTGGAATGATTATTGCTTCCAGGATAGAGACCCCTCTGTGTGTGCTCAGCGCATCACAGAGGTGATTGTCTCTGGAATGGAGGCATACATTCCTCGTTCTTTCTCTACTCAGCTCGCAAACAAGCCTTGGTTTAATCACGCTTGTTCTCGTGCTGTCAATGATAGAGAGGTAGCTCACAAAAGGTACCAGAGCCTTCAAACTAATGCTAATTATGAACTTTACATTTCTGCCCGAAATCGTGCCAAATCTATTCTCCGACTAACCAAAAATTCTTTCATTAATAGAAAATGCCAAAACCTTGCTTTCTCTAACTCTTCCCGTGACTTCTGGCATCTAGCCAAAAACATCTCCTCCAACTTCACTTCTTCATCTTTCCCTCCACTCTCAGTCCTGACGGCAACACTGCCGTCTCATCTATCTCTAAGGCTGAACTCTTCTCTCAAACTTTTTCTAAAAACTCCACTCTGGACGATTCTGGGCATATTCCTCCTACTCATCCCCCCTCTGACTCCTTTATGCCTGTTATACAGATTCTTCAAAATGATGTTTTCTATGCCCTCTGGCCTCAATCCTCAGAAGGCTTATGGACCTGATGGAGTGCCTCCTATTGTCCTTAAAACTGTGCCTTCGTGCTGTCACCCTGCCTGGTCAAACTCTTTCGCCTCTGCCTGTCAACATCTACCTTTCCTTCTTGCTGGAAGTATACCTTCATACAGCCTGTACCCAAGAAGGGTGACCGCTCCAATCCCTCAAACTACCGTCCTATAGCTTTACTTTCTTGTCTATCTAAAGCTTTTGAATCAATCTTAACCGGAAGATTCAAAAGCACCATTCCACTTCTGACCTTCTATCTTATAGCAAGTATGGGTTCAGAAAGGATCGTTCTACTGGTGATCTCCTAGCCTTCTTAACTGACACTTCGTCATCCTCTCTTAGCCTATTCTGTGAAAATTTTGCTATTGCGCTGGACATATCAAAGCTTTTGATAGGGTCTGGCACAAATCTTTGCTTTCAAAACTCCCCTCCTACGGTTTCTATCCTTCTCTGTACCTTTATCTCCAGTTTCCTTTCTGACTGTTCTATTTCTGCCGTGGTAGACGGTCACTGTTCTTCTCCTAAATCTATTAACAGTGGTGTCCCACAGGGTTCTGTCCTATCTCCCACTCTTTTCTGTTGTTCATTGATGATCTTCTTTCCAAAACGAACTGTCCTATCCATTCCTACGCCGATGATTCCACTCTGCATTATTCAACTTCTTTTAATAGAAGACCCACCCTTCAGGAACTTAACGACTCAAGGCTGGAGACTGCAGAACGCTTAGCCTCAGACCTTACTATTATTTCCGATTGGGGCAAGAAGAACCTGGTGTCCTTCAACGCCTCAAAAACAGTTTCTCCACCTATCCACTGACACAATCTTCCAAACAACTATCCCTATTCTTTGACAACACCCAGCTATCACCTTCCTCAACACTAAACATTCTCGGTCTATCCTTAACTCAAAATCTCAACTGGAAACTTCATATCTCATCTCTTACTAAATCAGCTTCCTCGAGGCTGGGCGTTTTGTACCGTCTCCGCCAGTTCTTCTCCCCTGCACAGTTGCTGTCCATATACAGGGGCCTTGTCCGCCCTCGTATGGAGTATGCATCTCATGTGTGGGGAGGCTAAGGCTCTTCGTCTCATCAGCTCTCCTCCTCATACTGATAGTCTTCTACCTCTTAAATTCCGCCGCAATGTTGCCTCTCTTTCTATCTTCTATCGATATTTCCACGCTGACTGCTCTTCTGAACTTGCTAACTGCATGCCTCCCCCCCTCCCGCGGCCCCGCTGCACTCGACTTTCTACTCATGCTCATCCCTATACTGTCCAAACCCTTATAAGAGTTAACCAGCATCTTCACTCTTTCATCCCTCACGCTGGTAAACTCTGGAACAATCTTCCTTCATCTGTATTTCCTCCTGCCTACGACTTAAACTCTTTCAAGAGGAGGGTATCAGGACACCTCTCCTCCCGAAACTGACCTATCTTTCGGCCACCTCTTTGGATTCTTTTTAGGAGCAGTGAGTAGCGGGCTTTTTTTTTATTAATGTTTGCTTTTTGTGTGCCCTTGAACTGTCTCCTTTGCTGTAAAAAAAAAAAAAATAAATAAAAATTATCTGCAAGACAGCGCCCATTAACCAGAAGGGTCTGGGTTTGTTTAATGCTCTAATCAGTAAGATGTCTCCACCTTTAATTTTATTTTCCCAGGTAGACTGATATAGGTTTCTACTATGTTCTCTTAAGTTGAGGAGATAACTCTCGTACCACAATTTTTTAAAGCTTTCTAAGACTTCTTCTTGCACTTCAAGTGGTTTTTTTTTAAAAAGGGCTGGCTCTGGTCGTCAACCCAACTTCCTCATCCCCCCTCAGTATGAGAGATGAGTTCCCGTGCAGTTTCAAGAAGGAGTTAGGTGTTATAAACTTCAAGCTTTCAGAACTGGATCGGTATGTCAAGGGTCTAGAATTTATGGCCAATTGGATGCTAGATAAGGATGTTAGCATCTCAAAATAGGTCAACTTGGCCCAGCCAACTACTTTATACAAACAATTCTTGGGCACCCCTATTAACCTTTCCCAGGCAGAGTCTACCCATGCTGAATATAAGGGAATTTTTACATGCTTGATGTTAATTTTCTCCAGTTCTACCTGAACTTCTTTAGACTGAAGGGAGTTTTTTTAAGATGTTGCCATGCACCTTTTAAGAAGGCTTTGGTGTTATCACTATACAGGTAATGGGGTATGGAATAGTGGTTACAAAATTTATGAAAGGCTAACAGAAAATTCTTTGTTGACATGTTAGGTAATAATTCAAAGTGAACAGCTCTAATATTAAGACAGGTGAATATCAAAACATAGACCTTGACTGACTGATCACTAAGTTCATCCTTGACCCAGAAGTGGCCAGTATAATCTACCCCGACATGTTGAAAGGGTTTAATCAGGTTCATGTGATGCTTAGGCATATCTGTAAGTTTTGGGTATTTAAATGCCAAGGCATTGTACTTCTTACCAAGGGTCTTTGATTTAGATGAAGCTGATTTAAATCACTGTTTTAAATAAAGATTTAAATCAAATTACTTTTTTTAAATCACTGATTTAAATCATAATTTATATAATTTGATTTTTTTATTTTATTTCATTGATTTAAATCTTGATCTTATTGCAGGGCAACAATATACAATGGAAAAATAAACAAAGAAAACACTCTCTAACTTTGATATCAATGTTTTCCCTGTCAACTTCACATTTTTTTCCTGAGCTGATATAGATATATATTTTCAATCAGCCACACATGGTCCTTCAAGCCACAAGAACAAGACGTTGACCGCCTTTTTGACAGTATCTTGCTGAGGCAGAGTGATGGTTTCAAAAGTATTTTACAATGCAAACCACATGCTCTTCTATGTTACCAATTTCCAAATAATGAGCCAAAACATTTAGAATGTGTGCAGGGCAACCATTGGTTAGAAACTTCATTTCATTTGCTTGTTGTCATTGCTTTCTCATTTTGTTGACATTGGCTGTATTAGATGCTTAAGTCTGTCCTCATATAGCAAGTTCCTCACCTCGTGGATATTCTTTTTTCATGCCTCCATGGTCTAGTGGTGCGTGCCTAATGACAAATCCGCGGTCCTGGGTTCGAATCCCAACCTGGGCAGTCAGCGTGGAGCTCACCCAGCTGCTCATCCTCCCTCTCGGGCTGGTTGCTAAATGGGTAGTACCTGGGGAAACCTGGGGAAGGTAAACTGTGGTAACCTGGATGTCACGCTGACCCTGTGTCCCGGGGTGATAGGCTCTTCCCACCAATGGCTCAAGGGCCATTGTTACGGAGATGAGCACTGCGGCCACGCTCAGCTGTAGCGTATGCCCCCATCTTTACTCTTTTGGTTAATTGGTCCCTGCCAATCGGTGGCCCAGGCAACTGTTTTATATTGCCGCCATCTTGCTTGACCAGTCCCCCCCCCCCCGCCTCCAATATGTGACAAGTGAATATCAAAACATAGACCTTGACTGACTGATCACTAAGTTCATCCTTGACCCAGAAGTGGCCAGTATAATCTACCCCGACATGTTGAAAGGGTTTAATCAGGTTCATGTGATGCTTAGGCATATCTGTAAATTTTGGGTATGTAAATGCCAAGGCATTGTACTTCTTACATACATTGCAAGAGCTTAGTGCGACTGCCATCCTACCTTTAGGGATCCAGTACCCTTGTTCCCTTAAATAATTTAAGGTACGAAGTTCCAATGCCTAAATGTTGCATCTTGCTATGACAGTCATTTATTATCAACGTAGTTAACCTGTGCTCCCTAGGGAGTAACAGAGGATGATGTATGTCATACTCGAAGTATTGACACTTACTAATCCTACCTCTGGATCTTATAATGCCTCTTTCATCTAGAAATAAGTTGAGGTTAGATACCAGAGGAGGAATATTTTTTCCATTTTCATTGTTTGGATTATTAAAAAAATTCAGTTCGTTCTGGAAATTCTCTGATTGAGCCACCTTTACCCAATATTCTAAGGCTTTCTTCTTTGGATCACAATCCTTGATTTTGCCTAGAAATTTATCTAGGTAAGCTGTGCACTTTAGCAAGCCCTCAAAAGAAGAATATTTCTTTATATTTATTACTCCTGTATTTACTTTAGGCGGTTGTGAGGTACAAGCTGTATAATGACGAGATTTTCTATTCTCTTTTTTCTATTACTCCCTCGGTCCCACACGTCCTCTGCGTGTATCGAAACACACTAGAAATTAATCACAACAAGGAGAGGGTATTCCCCGGCCTGGGATTGAACCCGCGACCAGCGTGACGGGAGAGCCACTCCTTACCGAGTCGGCCAAAGAGGTACCCCCCTGGCTAAGTGGGTTATGGGAGGCTCGTTCATCAGGCCGTCGCCGCACTACACGGCTTTCCCCCCTATGTAGATTAATTTCTGTGTGTTGAGACCTTTAGACAGTGACCCATTTTGGTGCGCAATTTCACAATGTCCCCGTAGAGACATACCTCCAACTCTCCCATTTTCTATTATCCTCGGAGAGCATGGGCCATCCTACCTGTTACCCCTTCGGGGAAACTCAACAGAACCGCAGGATAGGATGCCCACCGCTATGCCACCAGTTTAATGACGAGATTTTCTATTCTCTTTTTTCTATTACTCTCTCGGTCCCACACGTCCCCTGCGTGTATCGAAACACACTAGAAATTAATCACAACAAGGAGAGGGTATTCCCCGGCTGCCTGGGATTGAACCCGCGACCAGCGTGACGGGAGAGCCACTCCTTACCGAGTCGGCCAAAGAGGTATCCCCCTGGCTAAGTGGGTTATGGGAGGCTCGTTCATCAGGCCGTCGCCGCACTACAGCTGTGCATATTTTGCCTTTTGGGCAGGTGCTATGCTCAACAAAGGATATTGAGGCCACAGTTGGTAATCATTTGTAAGCCACTGCAGTCCCTCTAACCAGAACTTCATTTTATCAAAATAGTTACTGTAAGATAACCCTTTGGTTACTAAATCTGCTGGGTTCTCTTCAGTGTGTACATAGTGATATGCTACAGGTACCTTGAACTTCTTACTTATTTCAGACTTCAGGCCATCAGCTTCTAACACTATTTTTCAAGAATTTGGATTTTACTTTAGTATCCTTAGTCAAAAGCCAATTCAGCACTACCTGAGCATCCACACAGATATTTATAAATTGAATTTGGATGTGTTGATAAGCCTCTAAAATGGTAGGTAAGCATTTGAAGGCTAATATCACACCCATAAGCTCTAGAGTGGGAATGCTGTGCTCATTTCTTTTATTAAGTGGAGCTAGTACTTTTGTTTTAGAGTGTAGGTATGTACTTCTACCCTCTCCATCCAAAGCGTAGGCCACAAAGCCGTATGCTTCAGCAGAACTGTCACCAAAAAATATGTAGCCCATATGAGTTTTGCTCATTTAGGGTTTGTCTAGGAAATGGCACTTTCGACAGCATCTCCAAGTCTCTATTTAATTTTTTCATTTCACTTCAGATCTCTTCAGGAAGGGGTTCGTCCCAACCTCCTCCTAATTTCCATATTTTTCTCATTAATAATTTTCCTCTTATTGTCACAAGAAGAGCAAAATTTAAAGGATCAAATAATTTTGATGTTCGAGAAAGGACTTGTCTTTTGGCGTTTGCTTCTGGATTTATTTTGCATTGAGCTATGTTCAGGGAATCCTGCTGAACATTATATCTGTACCCTAGCACTTTTTCTTCTTCGCTAGTATGTTCGGCTAGTCTTCCATCATTTTCCATCTGATCTTTCAGTTCAGTTGAATTGGAGTTCCAGCATCTTAAGGTAAATCCGCCTGCCTTCATTCTCTCATAAGCCAAATTATACAATTCCTGCATTTCTTTAGTTTCATATCCTGTTACCAATAGATTATCCACATAGAAATTATTAGCCAATATTTTACTTAATTTGTCATCAGGAAATGAACTCGCATGATGTTTCATTACATAATGCAAGATGAATGAGAATGAGGTGAACCCAAACACTATAGTTTTAAACCTGTAGGTGACCATTTTGTTGCCTCTTTTCCAAATGAAAAAAAAACTATTATGGTCTACTTCATTTTTTTTCATTTAATCATCAAAAAAGCTTGTTTACATCACTAAGCATGACCAATTTGTTGGTACGAAAATAAAAAGTAATTGAAGAATGTACTTCATTAAATCAACTTCTGGGTATGCAGCCTCATTAAGAGGTTTCTCTTTGTTAGATTTCAATGAATTTGTTCTTCCATTTTGACAACAGGTCTGTGAAGGATCTAAATCTATTGATTATACTGGGCAGGTTTTATCTCAATTTCCTCAGTTATGCCATCAGCTAACTGCTGGTCAAATACAGCTTGATACTTTTCTAGTAACTCCTTTCTCTTCAAGTAGCCCAGAGTTCTGTCCAGCACGTTAAGTGCAACTGAATGATTAGATGCAACAGAATCTATTTTGTCTGGATACCATGGCAACTCAACATTATAATGACCATCATTGAAAGAAATCCCATGGTCTAACAAGGGACTCAAACCCCATGGCACGTGCCAGAGCTTCCTGCATTGATGTTGGCTTATAGTCGGCCGGCCAAGACCCTCAAAAGTGACTTTTGATGGCATTTTTTGTTAAAAGTGGGCAACCACCCTAGAAGTTATCAGTATGGTCTAGGGATCCAGAATCACCCGGTTGCCAAAATGGCATTTGACCTTGAAGGTCAAATTTTGAGGTCAAAAGGTCAATTGAGGTCAATTTTTTTTATTGTGCTATACATTCATACAATGTATAATTTGGTGCAAAGTTATGAATATTAAGTGAGATATTTATGTTTTAAAATCAAAAGGTACTGGTAAATGTGATAGATTATCTGACTTAATGCGCATATAACTCCGTTATGCTTCAAGATACAAAAGAAGACTCTGCGAATTGCATGAATCCGCTTTGTTCCCAACAATGTCTCTGCTTCTCCAATAAAGTAATCAAAAAGATGTCCTGTAATCATATCTTAGACTTTCTAGTCCTGTTCGTGTTCTAAACCTGCAGTATTCAGACACCCATCAGTGTCACAACCGCAAGCAGGAATACACAGCTGTCTTGTCTTGTTGCAAACGCAAGCGTGTGTTCGGCATTTCGTTTTGCACCCGCACGTAATCAACTCCATGCAACTACTTGGAACGGAAGGCTTTCTCAGCCACACAACTTCCAAGTGTCCATCCACTACATTCCATCCACCAGTCTCCTCAGGGTTTTCAGTCACCACATCTACCTTGTCCGACTGCAGCCACACCTTTGCCTGATGATTTGCTCGTGCGAGATGCAATTCCAATGCATCGCGTGTGGTGGCAGCATTTCAATAGCCTAGCCTTTTTCCCTTTCTGAAATAAGTCATACCTTGCCTTGTCAATGCCTCCAGATGGACATGGTGCTTTGTACAGGTAGCACAGAAACTTTTCAACATCACCTAGGGGCGCATCTCGACCAACACCGTGTAACAGTTCTGGGTGTTGTAAAAACACAGTCCAGCAAGACTCCTTTCCATGTCCAGCAAATGAGGAGACAGTGTCGCAACCTGTTAAAGCATGGAAGCCCAGCACGTTATCCACTACTTCCTCATGTAGGCTTCTGTTTATAAGATGCACTGGGTAGCATTCCTGCTCCTTCGACGTTCCACTAACCATCCACACCTTGCCTTCTCTTCCCCTCGTGAAGTGAACAAGAAGTAGCAGGACGTCGGTGTCGCGGCACTTCACTAGGATGCTCTCATACTCGCAATCAAATGCTTCTAGCATGTGCAAGATTATCCTCGTGTCTGCCTCCTCGTGGTTTGCCTTTAGCCTGGGAATCAATCCACGTGTAGAGGAGAATCCGTTGAATGCTTCCGCCAATGACAACCTCCTTGCCTGCCTCTAAATGCTGAAAGTTTGCCGCTCAGGAATATCGCAAGGTCTTCCTTGTTCTCATCTAATGCAATGAAGTTCTTCCAGGTCTGGGGGAGTGGAAGATCATCCCTGTCAATAACCTTACGGATTGGCCTCTTTCGACCAACTCTTTGACTCCTTCTTTCCGATTTAATTGAGAGTGGCCTGTATTGGTCAAAGACCACATCAATCCGAGAAACTCTGTCAGTGAACTGTTTTGTGACAGTCTTGATGAAGTTCTGCGCATAGTCACCAAATGTCTTACATTTGTGCGGTATTCCGAGGGACTGAATCAATGCATGCCCATCGATGATGATGCAATGTTTTACTTCGGTCTCTGGTGCTC
The DNA here is from genome assembly GCF_024679095.1 of Eriocheir sinensis. NCBI lineage: Eukaryota > Metazoa > Arthropoda > Malacostraca > Decapoda > Varunidae > Eriocheir > Eriocheir sinensis. The sequence goes on from NC_066551.1 coordinate 15,062,389, forward strand.
TCCTTGACTTTGTCTACCCCAAGATCTTTCGTCAGCAAGGGAAGCATTGCAGACTTTATGTTGGTGTTCATCTTTTTCGCTCTGTTCGCCAGACTAAGTGGTACAGCTGACAATTCATGCTCCAGCACCTTGTGGAGGTCAACTGCACGACCAGCTTGCGCCGCATTGAAGAGTCTCTGCATCAGTTGCCTGTCTGCTTTAATCGTCTTGGTGGTCTTCGGTTTTTTGTCATGTACAGGAGTTTCGTACAGTGTTGCGAATGTCTTTGACTTCTGGCGTTTTTGCTTTTCAAAAAAAGGCACACTCCTTTCAACTAGTCTTTCCTTTACATTCTGCTTCACCAACTCGACTCCTTTCTCTTCAGCAGTCAGGAGATCTGTAGTTATTCCATCAGTGGCTAGGTCGTTGGTTGTCAGTGAGCTCAGCTTTACGTCGCCGGATGTGGCATCTTGGTCAATTTCTGTGAACACTAAACCGCCGAAACTGGGTTTCAAGATTCGCTACAGCATCCCAGTCCTGTATCCTTCTAAATGGAAGACCGTCTTTCCTAGTTGTAAAATCGACCTCGGCGTCATCCTTGCAAAGTCCAAATAGCTGCATGGTGTCTTCTGAAATTTAGCACCTCTCAGACCAGGTCGTGCAAAATCTGTCTCTCGCTGTATCATTCTGGGTGATTCCAATAATCCCGTTTGATAATTTACAGACCTTATTCATCCATTCGGTTGCCTGGTCCACTTGAACTTGGTTGAAGTCTTCCACTATGGCGTTTCACGACGAAATTCCCAGTTAGAACTCATCTTGACTATGCGGTTCAGTTCTGGTCACCCTATTTCTGCAATAGAATGGACCTATCAAAATGTTAGAATGGTCAGATGGAAGGATGACTAAGATGATTCAAGATTGAGAAACCAATCCCCTCGATTGCCGGATGAACGAGGAAAGACTCAAACAGTTAAACTTGCATTCTCTAGAAAGGCGAAGGGTGCGTGGAGACATGATCGAGGTTTATAAACTTGGATGAAGGGCTTTAATCCTGCACTATTTACACCATAAGGTTTTGTTGGTGAAGAGAATAGGACACGAAGTAGAAAACGGGTTTAAACTGGATAAATTCAGATTCAAATTTGACCTTAAAGGTCAAATTGGTTTACTAACAGGGTGGTGGATGAGTGGAATATACTTAGCAGTCATGTGGTGAGTGCCAATACAATTGTCACATTCAAAAAATGCCATCAGAATTTTTGGACAGCATATTAGGTGGCCGGTTAGATACACTTGTATCTTCAGCTGAGGGCTGTCCAGGGCATCAATGCCTTGATCAGCAGCCTACCAGGTCTTGCTGGCACCTGCGTTCTTATGTGCGCCATGGTCTCAAGGTCCTGAGCGAGTTCCTGAAAAGACTCGCCGCGCCTCCTGTTGCGGGTTGTGAACCTAACCCTGAAGAGCTCGTTCTGGTGCTTAGTCCCATATTGTTGCTCCAGCACCTGTGCCAGCCCGCTGTAGCTGCCCTTTGTCGCATTGTCGAGCTGAGCAAAGACCTCTGAAATGCCAGAATTTTCTCTTTTCTCCACTCCACACGACCAATGCGTGTAACGAAGCACACGAGAAATTAATCCAGACAAGGAAATGTTTGCCGGCGCCTGGGATCGAACCCGCGACCAGCGAGACGGGAGAGCCACTCCTCAACCAGTCGGCCAAAGAGGTACCCCACTCGCAGAGTGAGTTATGGGAGACTCGCCCATCAGGCTTAGTCGCCGCACTACCTGGCTCCCCCTTCCTGTGTATATAGATTAATTTCAGTGTGTTGCGATTTCCTATTTTCTATGAACTCTTCGGAGAGCATGGGCCATCACTCTACCTGTTACCCCTTCGGGGAGACACAACAGAATTACAAGAGAGGATGCCCACCGCCTTGCCACCAGTGAAATGCCAGAATTTTCTCTTTACTACACTCCCACACGACCACCGCGTGTAACGAAACACACGAGAAATTAATCCAGACAAGAAAAGGTTTTGCCGGCGCCGGGGATCGAACCCGCGACCAGCGAGACGGGAAAGCCGCTCTTTAACCAGTCAGCCAAAGAGGTACCCCACTCGCAGTGAGTTATGGAAGGCTCGCCCATCAGGTTTAGTCGCCGCACTACACCTCTAGCGCCGCCCCTTTCAGGCTAGTGGCCAGCTGAACCGCTCACTTTTGGTCATCCCATCCATTCCGAGCTGCCAACAGCTCAAACTGAGCGCGGTAAGCCTCCCAGGAGACCTTGCCATCAAACTCCTGAGGCTTCTTTCTAACAGGCGACCCCAGCAGACTCATGGGGCTGGCGGAACTTCTCGCGGGGGTAAACTCAGGCGAAACAGGGCTCAAACTATCCCGGACTTGCGTAGGAGAAGCATCTTGGGTACTACTAGCCCTTGCAGGCACTGCGCGACTGTCCGTTTCCAGGCAAGCAGTCTGCAAGGGCCTTCACTCTGTCACTTATCCTACGTTACAAACTGCCAGTTCGATCTGTACGGTTCACATTTCCCTGCACTTCTAATCTTTCTTTGTGTGTCGTCTCCCGTACCACCTCCATCTCTTGTTGAAGATTTGTGTGTTCTTTCTCCACTTCTATCAGGCGTTGTCCCAACTTCGTGGTCACATCAGTCATTTCTCTTCGCACTGACTCACTTCCATCTTGTACTGCTTGTAGCTGTTGCTGTAATCCCGTGAGGCGATCTTTTAGCTGTTCTTTGAGTTCTTGAAGTGTTCCTTCTTGTTGTTGCTGTGCTCTTTCTTGTTGTTCTTTGAGTTCTTGGTGTGCTCTTTTTTTTGTTTCTCCCCCTGTAGTCTCATTAAGGCTTCCAAGAGTTCAGTCAACACGTCGTCCCTCCGGGCAGCTTGGGAACGAGTCTCCATGGCGAAAAAAACAAATGCCTACACTCCTGACGCCAAATGTTATGCCGGACGTGTTACTTGGGTTCCGTGTCGCCGTCAGGGGACTCTGTGGGAGGGAGATATGTTACACACCTTGCACAGCTTCTGTAGTTTAATTAATATTCCTCCTTAGTACAATTCACTCTGACTCGTCGCTGACTACTAGCTGACTTTGACTAACTATGACTGTGGCTGACTCCTCTCGCCCTCTTCGATCTCATATATATATATATATATATATATATATATATATATATATATATATATATATATATATATATATATATATATATATATATATATATATATGTAATGCCGGGATGTGTAGGGAGGAGGAGAAACTTAGAAGTATAAGGAAAATACGTAGGTTAAGTCATTATAAGTGATTACAAGTAGTTATAAGTGACCATAAGTAGTTATAAGTGATTATAAGTCACTACAAGGCCATCATAGATATGTAATTGTAAGAAGCTATCATTAATCACAACCAATAACATAACCCCCTCCCCCCCTCAGACTACAATTACAACAGGTGGTGCAATCTTTTTACATCACTTTCCCGCCAGAGCTTAGCGTCTACCGCCCCTCCCCTGTCCTCCCCTCCCCCTACCAGCGCACGCATTTCGGAGTTGTTGCCAGCTCTTGCTTGTAAATGTCCTATCTGTTAAAGTCATCCACCTTGCATAGATATTTCCGTTGCTTCAAAAGTAAATTTCGTCACCTTGCAAGTTAAGAAACTGTAACCGTATATAAACTACCCTAATTTTCCCTTCATTTTAAATGAAACCTTAATAGATTATAAATCAGCTACTTGGACCCTCTTCCCGCCCCTACGGGGACGCCGCAGGGCGAGTATAAAACTCGGGGTAGCGTTTCGCGGGCATCACTAGCCCCACTCATCCGCCGTGTGTTTACAGGTACGTGTGTGATTCTCCCGCCTTCCGCCTCCCAATCCGCCGTTTTTTACAGGTCTGGCCAACAAGTGCCACCCACCCACCCACACACACTTATAGCCTTTTCCATTTAGCCACTGTAACGTTTCTGGTAATTATCTGTAAAGTCATTGATAGATAGAGTCCGAAGTAAGATAGGTACCATTATTGGCCCTGTCTTCGCCGCGAGACCGTGTGCTAGTGTTTACAGGTCTGGCAGACAACACAGGGCCAATAATGGCGTCCACCGGACTCTACACACACACACACAACACATACACTTACACGAATCCCGAGATTCTTTCCCGATGTGTTCTTTTAGTTGTTAATCTCAATACTCCTCTTCTTTCTGTGATAAGGGTTGTAGGAAGGAAACCCCCGTCAGCGTTCTTGGAGCCTGGTGGGGGGAGTAAGAACGGGGAGTCGAGCCCCCAAAATTTCCTTCTTATGCCCCTATTACGGAAAGTATTTTGTGAGTATATAGGCCATTAATCTGTGGTTTATCTCTAGAGTAAGAAGGGTTAGTAAAATAGGGGGCTGTATGTTTGTCGTTTCGACGGAAATTGTTCTCGCCGTGTATGGGCCTCCCCGGAAGTGTAAAGTTTCCCCTCCCTGAGTTTTTTTCTTCATATATCTTATGTACCTGGTTTTGCAATAGATGTACACCCGCGCAAGGGTAAGGTTTTTTCGCAGAGAATTCTCAACCATGTTCTGACTACCACTGTAATAGGAGAAATTTGAACTCCGTCGTGTATCCGTTTCGCCCACTTGTCAGTTTTCGGGAAAATCGTGCCTTCAGTTAGCTGTTAACTGTAAACCGTGTCATCAGTTATGACTGTGTGTACCTCCTAAACTAAGTATCACATGAATAAATGTACCAACCCATATTTATAGGCCTTTATTTCTTATCTCTTCTCCCCGTCGTGAGTTTTGTCCGGACGGCTGTGCAGTTACAGTACCCTTTTACCGCCCAGAGTTTTCCCCGCTCACCACGTTACCCCCTGCCCAAGGGATCAGAGTCACGCTCTGGGTCATTTTAACCCCTAATTAATTCCTTAATCTTTTATATACATATACTTTAAGGCTCCCAGTGAGCTACCGGTGACATAGTTTATCGGTAGATCTCTGGGTGGCGGCAGCAACTCTACCCCCAGAGGTGAGTCCCCCTTGATTTTTCCCCAGATACCCCATTAGTTGAATTTTCTTTTAACATCATTTAGTGC